>NC_090794.1:3457500-3530000 GCF_040054535.1 Antennarius striatus
TGGGTATTTGTGATGATACTTTTCCACCCTGAGCTGGATCTCCATCTGCAGTATCTGAACAACAGTTTGCTTTTGTGTGTGTGTGTGTCTGTGTGTGTGTGTGTGTGTGCAGACCTCCAGCTGAAGGCGGCCGAGCTGAACCGGACCCTCTCGCGTGGAGACGGCGCTCCAGACAAAAGCCTGGCGGAGATAAAGGAGGAGATCCAGGCCATGCTAGCTGAGATGAGGAGACGACAGCTGGGGGGGGAGAAGGGCATCGCTGAGGAGGAGAGGGAGTAAGATATGAATATTCTTACTATAGATAATATTTATCTTCTGATCTGTACGGCCTTGTGATTGTCTTTATATCACAAAGGGTTATTAAAGCTGTCTTAAGTGTTGAAGGATTCAAAAGGTGTTCTAATGCATTGAAAAACCATTCATATGTATATAATGGAGCTGACTAAAATGCCTGGAATGATAGAAAAACATTTTTTGTTAAGTGGAATAGGATTTAATTCATGCATAACCACCTGTCCTTAAACTTTCAGCTTCTTTCACTTCACTTTCTTGGTTTTTATTTGTGCTTGTTTTTTAACACAAGGTGCATCGTAATTAAAAGCCATTCAGCAAACGTCTGATTGCAGCGAATTTTTAAAGCCACGGGTTCACGCAAAGTGTGTGTGTTTTTTTTTTCTCCTCACTTTCTCTAGACATTTGATGGAATTAGCAATCTATTCTCTTCAGCCCTCCTTTCCCCGGCTCTCAACAGCGAACGGTGGCAGAGGTCGACGAGTTAATTAAAAGTACTGTACATACAGCTGAAGGGGGAGAAGCGGGGAGAGACGCGCAGCGATTGTGTTGCGAGATGGAAAGTCGCAGAGGGAGAGGAGAGCTGACAGATGGACAGAGAGTCGGAGAGAAAGTGCATGAGAATAAGTGAGACAAAGAGAAATTGCCTCTGCCACTGAACGCCTCGTCTGTCAGGGTGCAGTTGATTATTCGACTGAACCTGGAGGGCAGATTTCTGCCTGAGCAGCAGAGAAAACATCAACCGACGTTAAAGGGATGCTTCAGCAGAACCATCAAAGCCGATGCGCATATAGAAACCTTATACTTCACCGTTTGTTGTGTGGTTTCAGCGTGTTGTTAGTTTTTGAATTTGCTTCTCTTATAAGCGCTGATGAATATCGTTTGTCTTTACTGGGTGGCGTTCTGTTCCTAGTCGCTCCATCCCCCAAAGGGTTCATTAAATCTTCATCAAACCAATCGTTACAACCGTGTGACCGTCCTTTGAGTGAACAACCAGAGGACAAGAGGTCCTGGTTGTCTTAATGAATGCTGAAGGTAATACAACACAACAGATGAAAAGATGCTACACTAAACATTTGGTTATTAAACTGTATTAAATACAGTACTTCCAAAACAGGACTGCTTTATAAACCAATCAAATAGGATAAATTAGTCCAATGAGTAACTTTTATGCATGAAGGAAACCCTTGATGTGACTTCATGTAAGATCCACCGTGTTAAATACAAGTTTTAATTGTTTTTAATGTTGTTGACCAGATCTTGAATTGATCCTCAAACTAGTGTCTTTTCCTGATATCCGACATGAACTCATAATTTATTGATTGATTTATTTGGACCTTTTGTTTTGATTTGTTGTTTTTTTTAGTGTATTTCCTAGTTTATATGTTAGTGTAGATTCTCATTCATCAAGATAATCCTTGATAATCATTCCGGCTCTTCAGCATTCAGTCGTTATTGTCTCTACACCAACAGAGGCTCGGTTACGTGACACAGAAACTCGTCTCCCCCCCCCCCCCCCTCCTGTGTAGATTCTTCCCTTCATGTATTAACTTATTCCATCGCTGCAGTTTGATGAACTGAGAACAACACCGTGTTAAATCACCGGTGTATAAATATAAATAATCTAATCTCTCCCATCCTCTTTTCTCCAGCCTCGCAGAGGAGTTGTACCAGAGAGTGAAGAGGTTATTTGGCGACCCCCATCAGGCCACAGAGGACCTGAAAGCAGAGGTTCTTATAGCATCTAATCTCTGCCCCTTTGTTCTGTACATCCCTGTATTTATGATATTAACTTAATTCCTCATCATCTCCTTTCCTAGATAAAGGAGAAGCTCTCAGACCATGAGGGGAAGCTGCAGGAGGCGCAGGATCTGCTCCACTCTGCCCAGGGAAAGACGAGGCAGGCTGGAACGCTGGCTGAACAAAACCAGGCTAAGCTCAGCGCTCTGGAGGTGAACACAACACACACACGCGAGTCTCACGGGCGTTATCAGAAAGCAACACGCTAGAAGATCATTTCTGTAGGAAAGAACCATGAAATAATCTTCAGTTTTATCCTGAATCGTCGTGCATCGGATCATCAGAATGTTGTGTGTTCGCAGAGGAAGCGATCCGCGGTGAGCGGAGTGAAACAGGAAGCGGAGGACGTCCTGGGAGAAGGAGAACGTCTGCTGGACGAAGCCAACCAGCTTTCTGACAACATTAATAAGGAGATGGAGGTGCTGAAGTCAGACCACTCATGGGTGGTGAACCCCCACCCCTATAGGTGTGTTTTTAATCTGTTTTTATCTGCAGGACTTGGAGGAGATGGGGAATGAGCTGGGTCCTCTTCACGACCAGCTGGATGATAAAGTCAGTCACCTGACCGCCGGTCTGAATGACGGCGGCCTGGCGGCTCACGTGCACGACGCCGAGGAGCACGCCAAGCAGCTCAACCAATCTGCAGCCATTCTGGACGGGTAAACGTGAACACACCACCACGATTGTGCAAATGTAATACATTTATCGAGGATGTATGACAACCTATTTAAACTTTTTATCAGCACATAATCATATTTATGATCTTTAGCTGGAGGATTAGTTGTACCTCGATCACCTTTGGTATTTTGGTCTGTTTCTTAATGATGCTGCAGATGTTGTGAACCCAGAGATTAATTCATGAATTAGGTGAAAGTAATATGACTAAAATAATTATCACCTCCCTCGAGGCACAAATGCGAGAAATCTTTTTTTTTATTTTTTTTACTGAGCATAAACTATAAAAACTGGAGAAATAAACTGACATCAGGTCTCTCTTTTCTTCCTCTTCCTGTTTGCAGTATTTTGGCCGAAGCCAAAAACCTCTCCTTCAACGCAACAGCCGCCTTCAAGGCCTACAGCAACATTAAAGCCAATGTGGATGAAGCAGAGAAAGAGGCAAAGGCGGCCAAACAGAGGGCCAGCGAGGCACTGGCGCTGGTATGTACGCCAGCGTGCACGGCAACACCCCCCCCCCATTGGCTGCAATCTGAAATAGCCATTTCTTATTTCAGGGTTTGATAAATTATCCCATTACGTGTGATTCATTCAAATAAAAACACTCCGTCTCTGCTTTAAACATGGATATTGACCAGCGGCTGAACTTTGCTGATGCATTAACGCCTCAATCGTTCTGTACACAGCAGCGGTTCTCTCAACACGTTCAGGCTCGTGTTTGTGTGTCTCCCATGCAGTAACAGTGGTGTAAGCTCGGTGCTCCATTAGTCATGCCTGAGAGATCAAAGCTCCTCTCTGTCCTCGTCCTCCTTCTCTTTTACACCTCCTCGATTTTTTATTATCATCACCAAACCCACCTGAAATCTCTTTCCGTTCTCTTCTTTTTATAGCGCCTGACTTTATTAGTTTTCTTCACCCCTTTTTCTAACCTTGTTTAACACTTTTATTTTATTCTCATCATCTTGTCTTGTATTCTGTAAATGTAGTTGTCGATGAAAGCTGGAGGCGGTGATGTCATCAGTTTGTTTTTCTGTGTGTGGCTCTAATGACAATAACTCTACTCTGCCTCTGATTGGCTTGGTAGTAAAATGACATATACGTGTGTGTGTGTGTGTGTGTGTGTGTGTGTGTGTGTGTGTGTGTGTGTGTGTGTGTGTGTGTGTGTGTGTGTGTGTGTGTGTGTGTGTGTGTGTAGGCTTTAGGATCAGAGGTACCAGTTAAGGAAGCTGCTCAGGAGATGTTTCAGAAGAGTTACAGACTTCTTGACCAAGCCAAGCAGCTTCAGAATGATGTCACAGGTAATACAGGTGTTTGTGTGTGTGTGTGTGTGTAACACAGGTGTGTGTTGTCACAGCCTGTGGAGGTATTAAAGACAACACATACATGACAGAAGCAGTTCTTCTCTTCATCTGCCTCTCTGTGATTTACCCACAGTCACTCTTCCGCATTAGTGACACCAGGGAAGTGTGTCCATGAGGAGACTTGAACTAATTGTGTGTGTGTGTGTGTGTGTGTGTGTGTGTTTGTGTGTATAGAGAATGCAGATAGCGTGGCCATGCTAAAGAGCAGAGTAAAAGCAGCCAGAGACAACACCAAAGATCTGCTGAAGGCTGTGAATGGAACTCTGGAAACGCTCAACGCTATCCCCAACGGTAGGACTGCACAAATGTGTGTGTGTGTGTGTGTGTGTGTGTGGGAGCAGAGAGATAAAAAACCGAGTGGATCAATATCGCTACTCTGATAGAGGTCAGCCGCTCTGGTGAACTCGGCTTGACACGTGTCATTCCTCGTGCACGGACTCACCGAGAGGCGCCGCCGCCGCGATCCGCATGACTGCATTCGGATCGACGCGCAGGAAGCTGGAAATGTAGCCGCTACAAATCGTAAATAACCCAGAGGTTAAAAAAACATGTTTTCAATTTAAATTCAAACGCCCGTGAGTGAGTTCAAAATACCACAAATAACGTGTCACGCTGTCCTGAAAGACTGATCTGCATTTCAGAAAAAAATATCTGTGGACGGAGTTCACCGAAAACCTGCTTTAAAGAAAGATTTGAAAAATATTTTATATTCAGATCGTGGAATTGTATCATATATATCATCTCCATAGTAACATATATCACTCCACACTTGATAATCCGTGTTTATTTTGTTTATTTAGACACAGCAGCGAGGCTCGCAGCCACTAAGGCCGTAGCGGCGGATGCTAACGCCACGGCGATAGATGTCCTGGATCGCCTCGGCGACCTGAACCTGCAGCTCAGTGGGCTTCAGAGGAATTACAGCGAGCTGGAGGACACCGTCAACACAGCCAATCAGATGATCCAGGACCCCGAGAAAAACAGTAATGTTGTTTACCAGCGGTTAGCCCAGTAAAACCAGTAAAAAAAAAGTTTGAGTCAGGTCATTAAAAAATCTGTTTTTAATGAACTCCTTAAAGAGTCGTGTTTCTGGAGTAAAGTTAAAACAACTCAGACAAATTTGAAAGTTTCTAAACTTTAAAAATATTTTTTAAGCTTTTATTGGGATGTGAATTTATTGTTTCCGATCGACATAAATCAGCAAATTCAAGCGAAACCTGATCCGTGTCTCCCTGTCTCTCTCTTTTCAATCCCCACAGCCATCAGTATGTATATTTCTACTTAATACAAACCTTTACTGTCAGTGGTGCACCAATACCGTGTTGTAATAACAAATTATACACTTTCTTTTCAGCTCAAATTCTGAGACATTTGTGTCTTTTCTTAATGGATAAATGCAAATTATTATAAAATCACCACCTATGGAATCACTGCAACACCAGTTTTAATGTTAATCCCCATCGTCCATGTCAATATGACGAATTTTAACAACAGAATTGGAGCACCACCCTTTAGTTCAATGACCTTTAATCGCTATTGGTAAATGGTAGTTGCTTCTAATATTGGTGCCTCGGTTCAGTTCTTCTCTGCTCGAGCATGGGAGCGCTGCACATCGCCAAGCATGGAAGTCTTTTTCTTTCTATTGACTGAATTATTTCACAGTTTCAAGCTTTTACAATATGTAGAATAGAAGAAGTCGTCTAAATGCTAAGCTAAACGCTAATTTGTTTGGCTCTCGCAGGCTTCTCAGTCTCTCTCTTCTGCCTCCTTTGAGTAATATTTGGGATTTCCAAAGTTATTGGTCGTCTTCTGTTCTCTCTCTACTGGAGGTCTTTTTGCACTCTCTCCGCCGCTGTCATACGCCACGCACCGTCAGTGATGGAGATTACCAACTTCTTCTGTGTCATCATGGTATTTTCTCTCCTCAGTCCACGCTGCAGGAGCCAAGGTGAAGGATTTGGAGGATGAGGCTGATCGGCTGCTGGAGAAGCTGCAGCCAATCAAAAAGCTGCAGGACAATTTGAGGCGGAACATCTCACAGATCAAGGAACTGATCAACCAGGCCAGGAAACAAGCGAACTCAGTGAGTTGTCAAAATTTAAAGAGCAAACACTTTTGAAAAGCAGGATATAAGACACCAAATGAATATTAAGCTCCTCATCGCTTCCTTCCTCTGTCCAGATCAAAGTGTCCGTGTCATCAGGCGGCGACTGTCTCCGTAGTTACCGCCCTGACATCAGGAAAGGGAGGTACAACACCATCACCCTCCACGTTAAAACCACCACTCCTGAGAACCTGCTCTTCTACCTGGGATCTGCCAAATACGTAAATATACTCTCCATGTACTCACCAATACAGGATATAGTGTCATCTATATCTGATCTATATAATCAATAAACTGATAGAGCTAACCCGTCCCCGAGAGGGTGATGTATTGTTGTGTATTAACATCCATTAAGTGTGTTTGTGTAACCAATGTGTCTTTATGGGTTAAATGTTGTTGAATCCATTTCACGTTTAATAAATGCTGTGCAGTAAAGCATTAATCATATTTAACACAACGCTGAGGTGCTGCGTGTTGTGTAGCATTAATCTTACTCGGAATGCACACACAGAATAGAAGCGCACACACACACACACACACACACATACACACTCACACAATCCCAGCGTGATTTTTATGATATAATAATAATTAAAGGTTCTTGACACACCCCTACTAACACCCCTACTAACCCCTCACTGTTTTTAAGGTACTGGTACCTTCTGATAATCCATAAGCGTGTGCAGTGTGTGTGTGTGTGTGTGTGTGTGTGTGTGTGCGTTTCCTAAAGCGCGGCAGCAATTAACAACAAGTTTATGTTGCTTTCTGCTTTCCCCTGATTTCCCTTGAGAAATCACTGCTCTTCATCTGACTGAGACGTCTTGAATGTGTGTGTGTGTGTGTGTGTGTGTGTGTGTTTGTGTATTTTTATGTGTATCTCACCATTGCTCTTAAATAGTGAAGAATTCGGTATAAATAATAACGCCGCGAGTGCACGCATGCACGTGAGTGTGTGTGTGTCCCAAACATTTCACTAATAGTCTGCGCTGCTAGTTGAATAATAACGATGACGCCCTGTGATCTGTGCTAATGAATAATCACCATTACCCCGGAGAGAAAGATAAGTGTGTGTGTTCTTATGTGTGTGTGTGCGTGTGTCAATTGTGTCTTCAAATGTGACTTCCTAATAATCTCTAATTGTGCATAATACTATATGAATAATAATAGTGTGTGTGTACTTGAGACTGCATCCAGATGAGTGCGTATGCTCAAAGTTCTCTTATTAAATTTTTTTGGGGCTCATGCATATGTAATGAGTCCATTAATCAAAATACAGCACGACCGTGTGAAATCCACTTAAAGAGCCAGAATGAGAAAACTTTGGCCTTTCTACCCTCAGATAGAGCAGCGCTGGTGTGAACTTGATCCTCCACTATTCCCTGCATCATAAATAATCCATAAGTTTATCTGTAGTAGAAATTAACATTTCTAGTCGTCATCATTTTGCATCAGAACCCAACCGCGTTGCGTAACTCGCATGTTCCCGGGAGCTAAAAGCAGGAGGCATCAAAATGGATTTTTTTTTTTGTGCGACTCTGACATGTAAAGTGAATTTTCCTCACGTCATCCTTCACACGGTTGGATGCACGTGAAGACATGTCGGAAGTTGATTGAGATGCGTGAGATTTGGGTGATCGATTTGCGTGTTTGGACTGGATAAAATGTAGATTGGGTTTATCTGATGCTACATGTTCCGGCTACATCATTTAAAATCCACCTTAACAAACTGTTGCAGTCACAAAATTAGCATTATGTCGTCTCCCAGGACTCAAAAACAGGCCTTCCTTGATTTTTACATGTTTCTTTTTGAATCTTCTTCGTGTGTCAGGTTGACTTCCTGGCTTTGGAGATGCGTAGGGGGAAGGTCAGTTTCCTCTGGGATGTGGGTTCCGGCGTTGGGAGAGTAGAGTACCCCCATCACACCATCCACGACGGGAGCTGGCACAGGATAGAGGCGTCTCGGTAAGAGGCTCACACACACACACACACACACACACATCCAAACAGGAGATACATTGTTAACATGATGGTGGATGATCAAATGTTTGATTAAAGGCCGATCTATAATTTCATCCAACCAATAGCAGCAGGGAAAATAAACCTAACAGCCAAGGAGCATCTTTTGGTTCCTGCTACGCTGGAAACTTATTGTTTCACCAGGGAAATCAAGAGCAGTGCAGCCGTGACAACCTGCACCACATCATTACATAGATAAAGTATAATCTAGAAGATCCACTTTTTCTCTGTCACAAGCTGTATACTTACCGTCCGACACACGAGCCGTTGGCGCCGAGCAGACGTCCCACCTGCACCATGCATTACCATCGCAGAGATTTCCCAAATGTGTTTTCCGGCAGGATTACACCGACTCTAAATCTTTCAAACGTTCCCGTACACGACACCGAGATGCTGCTCCTGCCATGAAAACAAACTCCGAGGTGGGAGATGAATTCCGCCGTGCAAATCTGCATTCCACGGCTACAAACCTGGTTCCTCGACATGTTTCTATCATTCATCTTTTAGCACCTGCAGAACAAATCATAAAATACTCACTCCTGCATCTTCAGTCAGCGCAGACGTCTTCCAGGAGATGCAGAAAAGGAAAAACATCAAACTTTTTTTTTCTGCTTTGTCTTCCTCTCTGCCTACAGAAACGGTTTGAATGGCACCATATCAGTTTATCCTCTGGAAGGCTCTAAGGCCGGTATGATGCCGACCCCGACCAGCGCCAACTCCCCCACCGCTTACACCATCTTGGACGTGGACCAGAACGCCTACCTGTTTGTCGGAGGAATCCTCGGCAGTGTTAAGGTGTCTCTTTACGTCCAACAACATCAAGAACCCGTCTGTCTGCCTTTTTTAAATTTTTTTTTTTTTTTTTTTTAATCGTCCTCCACTCATCTTTCAGAAAGCAGATGCGGTACGAACGTCGACGTTCACCGGCTGCATGGGGGAGACCTTCCTGGACGGCAAACCCATCGGGCTGTGGAACTACAGAGACAGACAGGGAGACTGTAAGGGATGTGTGGTCAGGTAAACAAACGCACGCTTTTCCTATTTTTCATCTTTTTCCTGCAGTTTTAATATTTGCGAGGTCGATTCATCTTTCCGGCTCTGTCATTTTATTTCCGTGACATTTCAAACCCCTGTGATATTTGGATGGGAAATAAAGCTCAGCATGAATGTTTGTTATTTCAGCCCCCAGCGTTCCGATGGCGAGGGGATAGTGCAGCTGGATGGGGAGGGCTACGCCGCGGTGGGACGCCCCAACAGATGGAACCCCAACATTTCCACCGTGACCTTTAAGTTCCGAACGTTCTCCTCCGACTCCCTGCTAATGTATTTAGCCACGGAGGATATGGTACGTATGCAACAAAAAGAAGGATTAATATAAGTAGAGAAGCCTGAAGAAAATTATCTGAAGGTCAAAAGTATCGGAGATGAAGTTAATCAATAATATTAACAACGATATTCATAATTCAGATTAAAACTTTGCTAACGATGTGATAGTCAATGTTATCGATTAAATCCATCCTACTTATTACTAATTGTCTTTTTGCAGAAAGACTTCATGTCCCTGGAACTGTCGGAGGGCAAGGTGAAGGTGACCTTTGACCTCGGGTCAGGCGTCGGCAGCGCCATAACAGAGAATCGTCACAACGATGGACGCTGGAAATCCCTCACCATGTCACGAAACAAGAAACAAGGTAGCCATGACAACAACAGTCTTTACTAGGTGGGCCTTTGTGGACCCGACTGCCGTCTGATGTTGTTTAACTATTTCCACAGCGACGGTGACCGTAGTGGACATCGACGGCGGCGCTGAGGAGAAGATGGTGGCCACGTCCCAAGGCTCAGCTACCGGCCTGAACCTCAGGGAAAACCAGAAGATTTATTTCGGGGGGTTGCCGACTATTGGAAACTACAGGTGCAGACGCGTCCGTACATTTATGAAAGCATTTATTGCAAGGAAGCCCATAATATCTCACATTTATTTGACTTGGTGTCTTTATCATGCATTTGTTTTTGCTAAAAAAAAAGGCACAGCTTCTTGACGTCCTTGTAATTTTTATGTAATGTCATTTGCGACCATTTTAAGACTGATCTAAATCTGTTATCGACACGTAATGTCTTTTTCCGAGGCCATCCTTAGTCAACTAGCTGACTAGTTCAAACTGTGTTTGTGAACCTGCTAATGCTTTAATGTTCTGTTTTATCTGAACAGCATGACAGCCAGGTAAATAATGGAAAGCAAATCTCATACTCGATCATATTGTACACTGTTTTACACGTTCCCCTGTGCATGATGGTAGCTATGCTAGTCACGCTGCGTAGCCCGTGTAGCGTTCGGCTTGTGTCCTCTGGCTGAAGGCTCCTCCACGCGGCGGCTAGAAATCACTTCCTGTCCTGCATCCGTCTGAATCTGTTTGTCTGGTCAGCAACATTTCTTTGTGATTTTCTCACATTTATGCCCGCCCTCCAGGCATCGTCGCCGTAATCATATTCAAAATGCACTTTAGATGCAAATCTTAGTGTCTCAAACAATTATTTGTAGCACTGCAAGCAATAATTTTTGCTGAGCTGCAAAAAAAATAAAGCACTAAACAAATAAAAAGGTGCCATGTAATTACTAAACACATGTTCAGTGTGATCACAGCCGAAGATTATTTTTTTCTTTCCTCTTGAATAATAAAAATTCACAACATGACATTGAAATCGATTATGCCACAAACTGAGTGCTATAATAAATCTCAGGTCATACACAAAAATTGACAGACGGCATATTCAAATTATTAGTGTTGGCATCCAGATGCTCCTGGATACTTGATGCAAAAGGCTACACCGCTGCAGTAAATTCACATTTTATGAAAATACATCGCATTGCTGAGAAACAGCGACGACTGTGGATTCTGGAATATTTTTAACGTTAAATATTTCCGTGCTGAAACTGATTCAATCCCTCCACAGGCCTGAGATCACGCTGAAGCGTTTTGCGGGATGCCTCCACGAGATCGAAGTCTCCAGGACTCCATATAATCTCCTCAGCAGCTCGGATTATACTGGAGTCACCAAAGGATGCAACGTGGAGGTAGGAGTGTGTGACCCCAGACGCAGCAGGGCTCTTCCTGCCTGTAGCTTCATTTAATTTGTCAGTTTCTTTTTGGTTCTTTTATACATTTACTTAAGTAAAACGTCACCTATACAGATATTGAAAGCAGAGACGCATCAGAAATAGAATGAACATTTAAACACTGTTTGGTTTTCACACACGCACACAACTATTAGTAATCAGTGCAGTTCTAATAGACACACACATTCTGCTGTGAATTTATATTGAAGTTTTTATTTCCCGAGGCTTTCACTGATTTCCATGTATTAGTGTCGTTCACCATTCATTCACTCCATACGTACAAAGGCTGTATAAAGGAACAGAATGGTCCAGGGTTGAGTGTGTGTTTGTGTACAATCAAGGTCTTTGTGATCCTCTCCTCTTTGCCATGATGTTTCTGCGTCTGTGTGTGTGTGTGTGTGTGTGTGTGTGTGTGCGTGTGTGTGTGCATTTCCAACTCACATCAATCCAAGTCGTAATGACGAGTGGCTGAACCTCTCGGTTCACGTCAGTCTTAGAAATAAAGCCTTGACTCGACTCAATGAAGCTCGTTCGTTTAATCGTGGTCAAAGAAAAACTTTTCAAGAGTGTCTCTTTACTCTTTCATCTATTTTGTGTCATTTTAGTGTGAAACTCTTTAGCTTCACTGACTTGACGTCTGTCTTTCAGAACCTTCACACGGTCAGTTTCTCCAAGCCGGGCTACGTGGAGCTGGGGGCCCTGTCGCTGGGGTTGGGTACGGAGATCAGCCTGTCGTTCAGCACCCTGGCCGACACCGGCACCATCCTGCTGGCAGTAGGGGGCGCTCCGCTGACGGACCAGCAGGTCTGGTTTCACCGATGAGCTCCAGATATCGGTGTGTTCTCTGATCCTGATGTTCTGAACGTGTTCCCCACACAGACGCGGAACCCAAACACCTTCAACGCCAAGAGGAGGCGCAGGCAGTCTGGAGAGGTTGGTGCTTTTAGCTGACTATGCTACACACACACACACACACACACACACACACACACACACACACACACACACACACACATATTTTCACACAAGTACTTTTTCCCTAAGTGGATGGTGTTTGCATGAGTGTGTATTAATGAGATTTTGTTGGCATGTATGCTGATTGGATTATCTTATACACACGTGTACATACACCTGAACACACACACACACACACACACACACACACACACACACACACACACACACAGGCCTTTCTGTGTGTGTGTGCGTTTGTTTGCTGGTGTGTTTAGCATGTTTGTGTGTTCTTTCGTGTTTTAGCATGTTGTGTGTGTGTGTGTGTGTGTGTGTGTGTGTGTGTGTGTGTGTGTGTGTGTGTGTGTGTGTGTGTGTGTGTGTGTGTGAACAGAGGACAGAGGGTTACCTGCAGCTTATCCATCATCACTGGTTGCTGAACGCATAAATCTATTTTTACTAACAATGCTGGCAGGTAGGGCATGATGTGCGTGTATATGTGTATGCGTGTGTGCGTGTGTGTGTGTGTGTGTGTGTGTGTGTGTGTGTGTGTGTGTGTGTGTGTGTGGAGAGAAAGGTTAAGCGAGGTTAAAAACACCATCAACTCTACTTGGCCCTGACTAATGGATGTTTTAGTGAGGGACGGAGAGATAGGAAGAGAGAAGAGGACGGGAGACAAAGGAAGGAGGGACAGAGGAAGGAGATGTGGAGGTGAAAGAAAGGATGGAGGGCAAAGAAGAAGAGAAATGATGCAAGCCGAAAATGTAACAGAGGACAGAGGAGGGGTTGAGGGGTGGTAGTGGGGGGGGGATGAAATGATGAGGAGAGTTGATAGTAGAGCGAAAGAGAGAATGGGCTCGGGAGAAGATAAATGGAAAGAAATTGAGGAAGGAGGTTAGAGCAGGAGATTGAAGGGTTCTAGTGAGAGGAAGGGAGAGCGATGAACTCAGAGGGAAAGAAATGTCTCCGCTCCATCGTTCACTTCATAAAGGACGTTCACCATGGAAGCCCTCCTGTCACAGAGTCCATCTGTGGACTGGAGGACAGCCATCATGCTGGATGTGACAGCTGCCCGCCATCACGGCTGAAACAGGGGGTTTCTGGGTAATTTCAAATGTGTGCTGATCCCAGAGCAGTGCTCAGTTTGGAATAGAACCAACACACACTTCTGTTTCCTCTCCTGGTTTTGCTGAACGATGAAACAGCGTTAACAAATCACACTTTAAATTCATCACTTTTCATCTTTATTGATGAACTGATTAAAGCTAAACCCATATTGTTGTTTGTGGTTTATTAAACCTACTTTCTGTAAATAGACACACACACACACACACACACACACACACACACACACACACACACACACACACACAGAAATTCAAACCCCAACAGAAAACTGACACCCTAAAACAAAAGAATACATAAAAATAAAGGGGAGCCGAGGTGTGTTATTACAGCAGTTTAAGATGAGGAGATTAGAACGGCTCATAAATATTACACCAACAAACAAAAAATATCCTTTTGTTTGTTTTTTCTGCTCGCTTTGGTCCCACCACACACACACACACACACACACACACACACACACACACACACACACACAGGTCAGGTTATAACTGTATATAAACGTGATGTCTGTGTCTCTGCATGTTCATCTGTAATACTGGATTGTGTGTGTGCGTCACTCATGTGAAAGTGTGAGTTAATCTGCGTGTGTGTGTGTGTGTGTGTGTGTGTGTGTGTGTGTGTGTGTGTGTGTGTGTGTGTGTGTGTGTGTGTGTGTGTGAAAGCACAGCGAGAGGCATGTTGTAGCTACATCTCAGTTCAATTTGTCCCCGACCTCAAATTGAAATTCCATTTTCAGGTGGTAAATTGTCTCCCACTTCGCCCTCTGGCACACAGTGAATTAAAATTCAAATTAGCCTGACCCTGCGCCGCTGCTCTCCACCTCCACTCCGTCTCTCTCTCTCTCTCTCCCTCTCTCCCCCCGTCGCTCTCTCTCGCTGTTTTGCTCTCTGCCCTCTCATCTCTTCCCCCTATTATCCTCTCCTCTCTGTTCCTCTCATCTCCTGTTATCCTTTCCTCCCTGCTCTCCTCTTCTCTGCTACCTCTTATGTTTCCCTCCAGTTTCTATCTATACACCCCCCACCACACACACACACACACACCCACCCCTCCCCTCTCAAGTCCCCTTTTCGCCTTTGACTCTTTAATTCCCACTCTCTCCTCCCTCCTGTTTGTCTTCTCTCCACCCTTCAATTCTTATCTCTCCGTTTTCCCCTCGTCCTTCGTTTCTCCTCCTCCCCTCTTCCTGACATACATTTAAAGAATGACCCCATGCAGGGGGGGGTGGAAGAAAGGAGGGGGAGGTTAATCCATGTTGAGCCAAATTATATTTATACTATAATAAAAAATTTCAGTGTAATGTAGGTTCTGCCTCAGATCAGGATGGTTCTGGATCAGTCGGGTTCTTAATTCCCTTTATAATAAACGTTCCTCCGTCTCCTGCAGCCCTTCTTCTCCATCATGCTGAACAAAGGCTCTCTGGAGGTGCTGGTGTTCACCGGCAGCCACAGCCCACGCCGGGTCATCCGACGCCCGGAGCACGGCGTGTTGAACGACGGCAGGGAGCACTCGCTTCGTATAGAGAGGCTGCCCGGCAGGTCGGAGTTTAACCCGCCCTTCAGTCTGTACACTTTCTTTTGCTTTTCCTTCACGCTCGTCTCCGTGCGTTTTCCCCTCCAGATCTTTTGCCGTCCAGGTGGACGAGGAGGCGAAGAGGGAGGCGGCGCTTCCCAACGACCAGCCAATGAGCTTGAGGCGCGTCTTCCTCGGTGGTATTCCTGCAGACGTGGAGCAGACGTCCAACAGGGCCAACATCCCGTTCCAGGGATGCATCTGGAACCTGATGATCAACTCCGTGTATGTAACCCCGAGTCACGCTTAAGTCCTCACGGCGGTGATGAAATAACTTTTAAGTTGCCATGGAAACACTCATTTTACACTATTTTTTAAACTAAGAAGTTAGGCTTGGACCTGGAACCCTCGTCTTTTTGTTTGTTATTTATTTTCTTGCTGTTTTTGTCCCTCGTCTCTCAGTCTAGCAGATTTCTCCCGACCCGTCTCCTTTGAGAACGCTGAAATCGGCCAGTGCCCCAACCTCGCCCCTCTTCCTCCTCCTCTTCTGCCGGATGAGGAAGAACCCGAGACAGAGAAGGAGGACTCCTCCAAGCCGCTGACTCCTCCGATGACTCCCACCGTCGTCCCGCCGCTGCCGGGGCCTCCTGCTGTGAGCCACATTAGCATAGGACACACTCTGGACGACTGAACACACACACACACACACACACACACACACACACAGGCTTCAGTTTCATCGCCTACATTAGAAGATATTCAAATAACTGGAACACACAAGCGAGTAAATGATGAAAGTTTTAACACACAGACGTCGTGTGTTCACATTTACAGACACTCATCCATTCATCACCTTCTTTTGTTTTCTTACCATCCCTCTCACAAACACACACACACCCATTCCTCTCTGCTGAAATGTGTCGGCGGCCTCGCCGTGTTAGCTTAGCGCTTCATCACATAGCAGTTGTACAGCCCATTAACTCTACTTTATGGCCTCTTTAGCCTTGAGCCACTAAACTCCACCTCTGGCAGCCTGTCATGCGGCGTGGAGCCGCGGCGCTACGCTACGCTAGCTGTGGATTTCATTTATGCTTTATGAGCCCACAGGAGCCCAAAACGCTTCCTCAGTTAACATTTTAGCACGTGGCGCTACGAAGGCCGGTAGGGCGGTGAGTCATTGGCGTCACGGCCTCGGCAAACGTGAGACGTATTTCACGTATTTATAAAAGCCTTACAGCAGTTAGAGGTGATCGCTTACCCAGTTAGCTGCTAAACTACACCTCTATAAGGACATCGATCATGCAGCACAGAGCCGAAACGCCGCGCCACATTCGCTATAAGTCTGTGGTTTGTTGCTTTATGGGCTGTAAATTCATCTGCCCTGTGATATACAGGCTGCGGGGAGGGGGGATAGCTCTTTTAGTCTCCATCTACAACTTAACAGACCCTCTTCAGTAATTATCTTTATTACCCATGTTTCATTTGTCGGGTATTTCCTTAATGCTGATCTTGCTGACTGTTGGAACAGCTTTCCATTACGCCGGTACAGAACAGCAGGACATTTCTCACCAGACGTCGTGATCCGTTTGCCCGTACAGACTCAGCATTTCTCAGATCGCTTCACGCTTTTAAACGCACTCTTATTACCAGTAGTTTTATTATTATTATTGTCATTATGATCGCTATTCTTCCTAAAGTGTTTTTTTTTTGTTTTTTTGCTCAGGTGACGGCGCTCTGCTCGCAACATGCGCGTTCCCATTAGCTGTTGATTGATGTTGTCAGACGGAGGAGATAATCACGAGTTAACAGTAAACAACGGCGTCAGCCGGTGCTTGAATTAAGAGGCTTCTTCATCTCCCACTTCCCCCGTCGCTGCGTCGTCTGTTCCCGCCATCCCTCAGGTCGGGATGAGCGGCGAGGCAGAAGGTGAAGGGTGCTTCAAAACCGGAGACTGGATTCAGTGTTTCCCACTTCCTTTTTTTTTTTAACGTCCTGTTCTGATTGATAATGTCGTGACAGCCGCCTCTAATTAGCTTTCAGAATCATTGCTCTCTAATTGCACTCAGTCACGCTGAAATCTTAACAAAGAGGAAGTCGGGTAGATTCTCAGCTCAGAAACAGAACTTTGATTTTAATAAATACACTCACAACGGGAAGAGAAAAACTTTTTTTATTAAATACTATTATTAAATTTCTGCTTCATCTCTGGGTCAGAAATGTCTTTGTTCTCATTAACCTCTACGGCGTGTTTATGAAGGCTGCCTGCTGGTCATTAACACTGTTGTCATCCATCCACTAATCCCCTGCATTCCTGCGCCCTGACTGCTGACCTGCAGGAGGCCACGCCCTCTGCTGCACCTGCTGCCCCGCCTACTGGTACTGCAGCCACGCCCACTGCTAAACAGGAGCCCGGCACTGACGTGGTACACACACACACACACACACACACACACATGTTCACCAGACTTCACAAGCAGCCACTCACAAGTTTGACCCGCCCTCTTTATTTGCTTTGCTTATAACCTCATCACATCTTATAGATAATCATCATCATCATCTTCATCTAATGCATGCATTGTTTTCCTGAATATTAAATCAGCGTTTATTCCCTGTTATGGAAAAGAAGAAGTGGACACTCGATCCGTTTCCGGTGCTTTTAGTCTTTATTTTGGGTTTTGATGGTTTTAAACTGTTGCAGCAGCAACTTGACATGAAAGCCTAAAAGAGGCTTCGAGGCAAAAACAAATTAAATGTCTTCATTTTTTATGATGTGATCATGTTAAACCTCGTCGCCGCCGCCGTCTTCAGGGAGTCGTGAAGATCTCCTGCAATCAAAGGAGCTTTTATAGATCGGATCGCTGTTTGAAACCCTAAAGGTGATGTTAGCGTCACGTCAGGCGATGGTGATGCTGCAGCTACTTCCTGTCAGGTGATTCTTTAACCCAGAGACAGCAGTCAGCTTGCAGAGCTCCTCCCGATCCCGTTTGACCTGCACTGGTAGATGTTGGAGGATTTTACACTTTTGAGAGCCAAGTTTGGAACGCCATGAAGTAAAACGGCGACTGGCAGCGTATGTCTCCTGAACGCTGCACCGCCTTTAACTGGGTCAGGAGTCCAGCAGTAAAACATTTGTAGCTTCAGTTAATTACTACCAGAGGCCAAAGGGGGGTGTTTGAAACCTGCATAAAGCAGAGCTGGGATGTGCGATCACTGAGCACTCTGACTACACACACACACACACACACACATACGTAAAAGTGACTTCTGATTCTATTGGTCTGACCTCCAACCAAAAGACCGGCCGTTCTGAATGGGAGACCGTCTTCCTATTGTTAGCTTAATGGAAAGAGGCAGAGGGGATAAGAGAGAGGGATTGGAGAAGAGCGGGATGAAAGAAACCAGAAGACAGAGAGAGGAAAGATGGGAGCGGAGAGAAAAGGTGCAGCCATGGAGGAAGAGGAGGAAAGAAAGGGAGAGTCTTTTTCAACGGAGCGGCGCCCGCCTTTTGTCGGCTTAATGGAAAGACGGAGGAGAGGAATGAAAGGAGAGAGAAGGGAAAAGCTTCTGAGCCGGTGACATCTCGCTTTTGTTAGACGGGAAGAGACTGAGAAAGGGGAAGGGAAGGAGGGAGGTTGAGGAGGAGGAGCGGATATGAGGACAGAGAACGATAAGAGGTGAGTGTCAGCGGCAACAAAGCAAGGTCACCATGTGGGGAATGTCTTCACTTGAAAGGGAACAAGGGAAGGAGGCCAGATTAAGACACATGCAAACGCACAATCACCTGAGACGTTCGTCCTCTCATGCCAACGCCGGATGGATGGCAACACAGCTTTGTTATCCGTGAAAAGATGTATTCAAGAGGGGAAGAAAAGGGCCCAGAAGGAAGGGGGCAGGAAGAGGAGGAGGAGGACAGGTGAGGAGAGGGATGGAAGATTGCAGGAGTGGGTGAAGAGGAAGGTAAAGGAGATGAGATGAGGAGGGAGGAAAAAGGAAGAGTACAAGAGAAAAAGGAAAAAAAGTGGTTAAAGTTTTGATTTAAAGGAAGGAGGAAAATGACAAACATTGGAGTGGAGGATACAGGAGAAAACTGCAGAGGGAAATGGAATAAGAAGAGCATGAAGGTCGAGAGGCAGCAGGATGAATGAAGAACGAAGGAAGAAGAGAGAGGGAGAGGGAGGAGTGGAGATGAAGTTAAGTGGAAAAAACTATGAACAAATCTTGTGAAAGAATAAGAAAGAAGGGAAGGATTGATAAAAGTTAGGAATAGAAAGAAAATGGTGGGAGGGGAAAGCCGAGAACAAACTGGAGGAAAGGAGGACATATGGAAGATGTGTTGATGCAAGGATGAAAAGAGAAGATGAACGAAGAGAAGCTGCCGGAAGAGTGACACAAGACAGCAGGAAATAATGAGTGAGGTGGACTGACAGGAGGAAGGAACAGAGGAGGAAAGTGAGAGAAAGTGAGATCACAGTGGGAGCATGAAGTGGGGAGGAAGACTAGTGGGGAGGACTGGATGAAGAGCAGAGAAGACTTTTTTTGATGACAGGAAGGATGTGAGGGAAAGGAGGAAGAGAGAAGCAGCAAGTGGAAGAGAGGAGAGAAGCTACAGGAGAAAGGGACGAGAAAACAGTCGTGACTTGTCTTGTGTAGCAGTGACACCTTGTGGACAGCGGATGAACTGCACCATGAAAAATTAAGTTATATTCTTTAAAAATGGAAAATATTCAGTCAGATATTTTGCACTATAAATATTGGTAAAGTAATAAATTCATGTAGCAACGTGCCAATTTAAGATGTCTTCTGTCAGCTCTTCATTTCTGCTCTGTTCATACATTCATGTATAGAAATAGGTTATTGACCAAACGTCTCTCCAGCCCCTTCAGATCACAAACCCTATTAGTGTGATTGACATGTGTTCTGCTCAGGTGTTAGAGTTTGACAGGAGGTGATGAGAGCAGAGCGCTGACTCCCTGTCAGTCTAACAGACGTGTTGTGTTCGATATCCAGGATTCCTGTGCGTCAGCTGTGGCCCCTGCGGCCCTGGAGAAGGCCTATCAGTTTGGACTGACCAGGAACAGCCACATGAGCTTCGCTTTTGATGACACCAAAGTCAGAGAGAGGTGTGTGTTCAGAATGAGAGTGTTCACATATTTATTTTAGTATTTGTGTAGTACAGGTAGTCCTCAGCTTTCAGAGATACAAAAGCGATGCAATATCTGACTATTGTCCTGCAGTTCCGCTTTCTGCCACAGCCTCCGCGGGGGGCAGCACCGCTGCATTCAGGCAGCTCCACATCTTGTTGTTTGTTGTTGTGTCTGAGATATTGGAACTATACGTACTGTATGTATTTTATTATGATTATGATTTTATTATTACTGTACAGTAACGTGATTTACGTTCTTTTAATGATTTTGTGGTGATTACGTAAACTTAATTATTTGTTCTTGTTTTGTTTTTTTTAAACAGGTATAATGGAGAACTACTTAAGTCGAAACGAAATGCACCTGTATTTTATTTTTTTCATGTTTACCTTTTTTATATTGTTATCTCTGTAGGAGGTAAATAATGTAGGAACCGTTCTTTCGGGTTGGGTTTCTTTCGAAAGCTTTAACTGACGCTAACGCTGAACTCCGAATATTTTGCTAGTTGATGTTAATTATTGGTGGAGTTAACTGAGAAACTTAATGAAATAAAACAATGATCAAAAAAAAAGGGGTTTATGTAAATAAAACTGAATAATCTAATAAAGGGGCGTGTCTGATGACCAGGAAGTGCGTCATCAGCGCGTCATTCAAGATAAATTTGCTGAAAAACCTGTAGATTAAAGCTTGATAGAGCCTCTACAAAATTCATTCAGCAGAGGTAGAGATATTAAAGTTACATTACAGTACTACAGGAATATATTACGTTTTTGTGTTCTGTAATTTTTTCTGGTCATTCTTGGGGAATAATACTTTAGTTTTTAGAGAAGTACCTGTAATGACATTTAAATGACCTCAAATGGTGATTATAGACTCAAATTTAATAACAATTTGTGAACAACCTCTTGGAACCAATCATGTTTGTGTGTTGAGGCCTACCTGTATTTGTACAGAGTGTAGACGTTGGGTTGTGATTTTACTGATCAAATCGTCTGCATTTCTATTCTCTCAGGTTAATACTGGAGTTTGATCTGAGGACTAAGGAGGAGTCCGGTCTGGTCCTCTACATGGCCAGAATCAACCACGCTGACTTTGTGTCCATACAGGTATCTACTGGTGTTCTGTCCAGATCAGTCACTTCCCAGTTTGACCCACAGACAGTAACACGAGTAGCTTCCTTGTCTTGTCCTGATTCCGTCCCTGTGGTCTCAGCTAGAGCTCCTTCAGGAGATCAGAGCTTCATGTTCTCCATCGTAACCCTCCGCGTCTCCTCCTGTAGGTCAAGGAGGGGCAGGTTTGTCTGGGTTATGACCTCGGTCACGGAAACACGTCTGGCTGCGTCCCGTTCTCCATCAACGACGGCAACTGGCACAAGGTGGGGCGCGTTATCTTCACACACTGATGTATATTTGTTGGATTTAAAGAGACCAACGCCGTCGCTCACCTGGTTTCGATTTCTTTCCCCCTCTTAGATCCGGGTCAGTCGTAACAAACAGAGAGGTCTGCTCAGCGTCGACTGGCGCTACAACAAACAGATCACCAGTCCGAAGAAGGTTAGTAGTGATGTAGGAGAAATGATCCACACAGGATCAGGACGGGTTTACAGTTGTGTTGATAATCCGTCGTCTCCCCAGGCTGACCTGCTGGACGTGGTGGGGCTGCTGTACGTTGGTGGACTGCCTAAAAACTACACCAGCAAGAGAATAGGACCGGTGAGAGACATGTTTGTTAATAACTGACTCCATGTGTTTTTAGTTATTTTTGAATGTGTTAATTCTCCAGTCGGTGTGATGATTTCACTGAAATTGATCCGCCAATGAATCGAGGATTCTTTTTTTAATCCAAACTAAATCTCTCCTTTGTTTCCAGATTCTCTACAGCATCAACGGGTGCATCCGTAACATCAGTATGGTGGGGAGTCCGGTCAGCGTCAAATCGCCTACCACAGGTTTTTATTGTTGACGCACTTTTATCAAACATTTCTTTAATAATCATCAATAAATTTTTGCCTCCAGCTGATTATCATCCTCCAATCCTCTTCACCCAGGTCGCACTGAGACGGTCATTGAGGACTTTAAATTGAACATGGCCACGCCCACATCCAGTCACATGGTGGGAAGGTGCTTTGTCGCCACGGAGACGGGCTCCTATTTTGACGGCTCCGGCTTCCTGAAAGCAGGTGAGATGATGACTCATAGTCTAGTCAGAAATTTGTCTTTATTCATTCCTGCAACAAAAAAGGCAGTATGTGTTGTCTTTTTAATTTTGTTTTATGTAGTTAAATGTTATTTATACAATTTATTTTCCCTTTATAAACTCTGCTGTTCTTGCATTTCCAATCTTGAATCTGGTCCCGACTGATTGTGTTGTCTTTTTCACGTTGCGTAGTCTCCTCGTACCGAGTGGGTCTGGATGTGTCCATAGCGCTCGAGTTCAGAACCAGCAGAACCAACGGAGTGATTCTGGCTGTCAGCAACCAGGCCAGCGACGGACTGGGACTGGAAATCATCCAGGGGAGGGTAAAGATCAGATTCATGTTGAACACACACACACACACCATTCTCCTATCCCACCTGTTACTGGTAGCTAAGGACAAAACACGTGTCCCTTTGGCAGGAAGGTAAAAAACTATGTCATGGACGAGCGTGTGACATGTGAACAATGACCTGACTGAGCAGTTGCCAAGCAACCAGCAGAGAAGCAGCTTAAGACAAACTGAAATATAGGTCTTTATAAAACATTAAGCTGTCATTGTTATGAGGATTGTTTATTGTTGAGGCACCGGTTAGCAGACCTGCTAAGCTAACTGTTATAACAGTAGTTCTGTGGTAATTAACATATAAATAATAGTTATTAATCTACAGTATATATAATTTATTTTTCCATCCCAGCTGCTCTTCCACGTGGACAACGGCGCTGGACGAATCACGGCGGAGCACGTGCCCGAAGGGGAGGGCTTCTGCGACGGCCAATGGCACTCCGTCGTGGCCCGGAAGCTCCGCCACAGGGTGGAGCTGGTGGTGGACGGGAGGCAGAGCCAGGCGGAGAGTCCCAACGCTCGCTCCAACACCTGTGACACCAACGACCCCATCTACGTGGGGGGGCATCCCGGTAGGAACGCTTCCAACCTGTGCTGAGCCACGGGACACTTTAATTGAAAAGAAATGAGACATAAAAAAATGGCGGGTGGGTGGGGGGGGTCTGTTGGCCGATGGTTTGGTCGGTTGCCTGGTGTTTGGGTCGGTTGGTGGTTGAGTGAACTGATTCAGTTAGCTGGTGGGTCGGTCGGGGGGAGGTCTATGGTTGAGTAAGTTGGTTGGGGGGGTTGGGTGGGTTAGTCTGTTGGTTGGTGGGTGGGTCAGTCAGCGGGCGAGTCTATTGGCCGGTGGGTCAGTGGTTGAGTGAGTGAATTGATGGGTAGGTGGTTGGTGCAGCTAGTGGCTGATCCATTGTTTGGTGGTTGAGTGGGTCTGTTGGCCATTAGGTGGGTCGGGGGGGGTCGGTGAGGCACCGATGTTAAAGTCAGTTCTACGAGTCAGTGTTGTATTTTCCATTTAACTAGCAGCCTGACATTAAAAACTGGTTAAATTCAGCACCACTCACTTTGAACAGGGGGGGTTATTTCCTGATCTGAAGTTCAAAGCAGATCTTTCAGCCCCGACGTCCGTGTTTTATTAATTAAATCTTGTTTTGATCGATTGGTAAATCAAATCTGAGGTGAGACTCGGCTGCTGTGTGTCTGTTTAAAAATCATTTCAGTCGGTGCCTCACCGCACGTATCTGTGTTACCTTTTCCCACACTCTTACAGACTGTTTAAAACACTCCTAGACTCACAGAACGCAGCACACTTCTGTGTATTAAATACTTTTGTATAAAAGAAAAGTGCTTTAAACAGTCTATAAAAGTGACCACACAACCCCCCACCAATATACAGATATAATGTGGTTTAATATCAGTATGGGGAGGGTTCATTAATGTTTGAATTTTTTTTTTTTTAATGTAAATAATCACCTGCTGCCACCCAGTGGCCTGGAAGAGTAGTACATTACTCTGCCACTACCTGACGTTCTCCCACAGCAAATTAGTTGTGAAACACTGCCTTAAAGAGTGTAAATTAAACTCACGTTTTTCTCCTAGACGGCGTCCGTCAGGCAGCTCTGTCCACCAGCGTCTCCTTCAGAGGCTGTTTGAGGAACCTGAAGATCACCAAGGCTTCCAAGACGATGGAGGTTCACTTCAACAAGGCTCTAGAGATGAGAGGAGTGCAGCCCCTCTCCTGTCCCGCTGCCGCTGGCTGACCACCACCAGAGGCCTTACCCCCCCCCACACCTCAGTGGTGAAACAGCCACATTTATCCCTTAAACACCCTCATGTCAGTGCTGTTTGAGACCCTCCCTCCATCCACCTGGTGCACACCAAGGAAAAGAACCGGCACCGTCGTCTGACAGCTGACAGTATTAATTTGAGTCAGGATGCATCTGATTACATGAATGTTAATTAAAATTAAATCAGGTTTTGTTTTCAGTATTTGGGGGGGGGGCTCCTGGATTAACAAACTAAATGATGACACTATATCTGACGTTTCTACTTTTGTCCTCCATGAACCTTGTGCCCTTAGAATTGGTTTAGACATAAATTTTAAAAATACATTTTAATGCTTCTAAATCCAGATGAATCCAATTTTCATGTAGATGGTGTTAGATTAAACCAATGATTTTTAACTGTACAGCTTCATCCTTTACCAATACATCGTGACAGGTTTTTTTTTTTAAATACAACACTAACATTCCACATGATCAGTGATTTGATTTTTCCCTCTAGCTACAGCTCATATTTCTGACGGTACAAGGTTTCTATAGGACGGCAGAGGCGGTGCATGTTCTGCATGGTGTGGCAAAAAAAAAAAGCATTGTTTGTGAAATATAATCTTACCAGCATCACACTTGATGTCCTGTCCTCCTTCAAACAGCAGAATACAAACCTAAACCAGTGTTATCAGAAAACAAAAAGAAGCACTTACATTCCGTGTCCATCAGAGGGCGGTGTGCTACAACAAAAGACAATCATGAATAATAAAAGCATTGAACGTTAAATTGTGTGTGGCTCCATTACCCCTGGACTTCTCTGCAAACACACCCCTCATTCCACGTGAAGCGAGGTTAATTTTTCTGCAGGAAGAATTAAAGGACGATGAATAATGGGTGACATCCTGCTCTTTATTGTGCATTCCTCTTATGTTGGTGGTTCTCTTTACACCGGATGAAAAATGGTTGGGAGGTCAGCCCGCTAAAACCTGGTGAGGGCTACCAGATGTGGAATGTTCAGAAGAAAGAATAAAGCTCAACATAAGCTCTAACTTTTTTAAAGCTAAATACTTGTTTTTTTGTCCAATGCAAATCCTTGACTTCCTGTCCTTCCCCCCTCGACAAGATGACACCAGTTTGGTCACAATGGCAGTGGAAATCCATAAAATGTGTTTTTTATATTTATATTTTTTGCCAGTACTTTGCTGATGGTTCACACCAAAAGGAGTAAACACCCAACGCGTACCTGCTTTCCTGCTGAAATCTGGAAATTTAAACTCACCAAAGGGGTAAACCTTGTGTCATCTGTTAGTGGGCAGGTGTAGAGTGTGAACGGCCTTCATCCCGCCTTCCTTCTATCACCCCAGTGAATGACGTGAGATATAACAGCTAGCTACGGCATGAATCTAAATCTCTTTTGAACGGCATTCAAGCATTCTGTGTTTATACCACTGAAACAAAGCGGCGGCGTCTGCGGCTACCACACGCGTGTAGACGGTAGAGAAAAACGACGAGAGAGAAACGGCGACGCCTCCAAAGACGAGCGGTGGTGTTTTTCCTCGCCGGTGTGACGTCACTGTCCCGGTGCCGAGTCTGGAGAAGTATTGCATGATGTCCCACCTCCAGAGATGATCTGAGGCGATCCTGACCATCAGTCCGCCGTCGTTCGGCGCTCTCACCCTCCTCCTGCAGCCACGCCCACAGACCCCAGGGTGCGTTTCAACCCGCCGCCCCGGGGTGAGCAGCTCCCGTGGGTCAGGTGCTTCCTACTCTTCATCCAGGCCTTGTCAGGAGGACTGCATGAGGCCAGTCAGGCGTTTGCCAGTCAGCGACTTGCCCTGGGGGGAGGCAGAGAGAGGTAGAGGCGGGGGGGGGGGGGTTGAAGAGAACAGCTGTCAAAAAGGCATCAGGTTAAAAGCTTTTCTACGGATTTAGAAAGAGCCGTGTGGGAGGAAATGAAAAAGAAATGTGAGATGGGTCAAGAACTGGATCAGAGCTCGAGTGGTGACGGACGGCGAGGCAGAACAAGCCCCCGCCTCCCCGAAACTACCCACTCACCCCACCACCCCCAGAACATTGAGTCTTAAACTGATATGTGTGGGGGGAAAAAGTTCAAACAATGTAAATGAAATAAAACGAGAGTAAAATGTACCCCTTCCACAACCAGACGGACCGCCTCCTGATCGATTGATCCTTTATAATCAATCCACACACTGCGTACACACCACACACACACGATCTACACACACAGGCTAACGCCGATGGTTTAATCCCCTCTTTAGCTTGAGGTTCGTATTATCAAACCCAACGTTTCTAGCATTATCCTGCATCTTCTCTCACATCCCCGAAGGCAATTCTACAAATTAACAAACACGAGGTCTGATCACAGGAAGTTCCTGCGCGCTGATCTCAGGGAGAACACGTCGCCTCCGGGAAGGAGTCAGGGAGTTTAAGTTTAAACGTTACAGTCGGCTGGATCAGAGAAATTAATTTTTTTTTTAGCACAGAACAAATTTAAGTTTTAGTTTTCACGAAAGCAGAAAATCAAAAAGGATTTAAAAAACTAAGGGATGAAGAGTTCCAGCCTGACTCTGGTATCTGAGAGCTTTAATGCATGTGCTTGCAGGGGGAGGAGACACTCACCACACTGCGCGTGAACTTCTCCAGGGAGGTGCGTCGGCCCTGCTCCGTTTCCGGCTGGGGAGTCGGGAGAAAAGCGGAAGAGGAGGAAAAAGACAGGAGGAGTTTGTTTGACGTTTCAGGCTTCAAAAAGCAACGCTTCAAGGGACGTGTTTGAACGTTACGAAGCTGGAAGCTGGCGAAGCAAAATTAATCACTAAAGCTGTCAAAGCTGTTAAATTAAAGCATAGAAATCCTGTCGACACCTGCGACTTCAACGCGCTTCACGCACATCCCCGTCTGTGTCCTAACAGACGGGTGCTTACTTTCTTCCTCGCTATCAGCAGGTCCTGGTAGACGTTGGAGCGCAGGAAGCGCGTGTAGCTGTCGCTCTTCATCAGCTTGTAGATGTGGTCCTGGATGGAGGGAGAAACAGACGCACGGGTCCAAAGGTGCGCCGAGGAGGAAGAGGAGCTTAAGTTGGGCGTCGGCTCACCTGTGCGTCCTCGTAGCTGTACCTCCCGGGGTCCTTCAGGTTCTGGCTCGTTCGCTCGTAGCTGTGGGAGTCCAGGTTGATGGAGCTGGGCGCTCCCTCCGCCAGGAACTCCGCCCAGATGTCCTGCGCCCGCTGAGCCACGTCCTGTTGGGGCATCCTCTTCAGGTCCTGCACCGCCAACCAGAACCTGCAACGCACGGTTGGATTGAGACGAACCGGAACCGGAGGGTTTGAAGAGGAGTCAGGAAAACCTTTTCTGATGTATGTTCACACGCTGAGAAGCATGAGTTGTGTTAAATACCAGAGGCAGCAGGGAACCGCCGGGCGGCTGATATTAGTTTCTATCTATATTGATCTGTGGACTCGTTCAGCAATATAGAGAAACACCCCCGGGGTCCTGCTTCTCCTTCTCCCTCTATCTATATCTCACCCGCCGTCGCCCGCCCTTCAGCCGAGCTCCTCCAAAAGGTCCCTCGTAAAAGCAAAAGCAATTAAAGGTCCGGAAGACAGGAACAAGAGAGGTTGTGTGTGTGTGTGTGGGGGGGGGGGAGCTTGGGGGATAGCCGGGAGGTGATAAGGGGGTGTGCTCACCGCCATACTGTGGGTGTGTTTCTTATCTTCCTTCACTGCTCAGAGGTGCCAACGGCCCTCCATGCTATCCATCAGAGTTCATTGCCTGCCTGAGGTGCCCCCCCCCCCACCTCCAACTACTCTCCCCCTGTCCTTCAGACATGCTCAGTCTGCCCCCCCCCCACCTCATTCTCACCATATTGTATGTGTGTCACCATATTGTATGTCTGCTTGAAGGATGGTTTTAATATTTGCACTAAAGTACAAAGTGTACCAGTGTCCATGAAGAGACACAGGTGCACCAGCATTCACAAAGAAGAGACACAGGTGCACCAGTATCCATGTAGACTAGACACAGGTGCACCAGTATCCATGTAGACTAGACACTGGTGCACCAGTACAATTGGAGCGAAGCGGCTCTACAGGGGACCAGAGAATGTATTATTGTCGGTGTTTTCTCTCCTACCAGAATCAGCTATTCTTTTCTCCCACATCTGTGTGCAGATTCTGCATCTCGATCTTACTTTCTTCTACTCTACGCTGCAAGGCGAGGCTTTTTTTTTTTTTTTTTTTTAAATACAACAACAATTATTTATCTATCGATCATAATGATGTTCAACCATCCAGATCCAGATTACCATCCTGATTGGAGGGAGATCACGTGTTCCATTGGAGGTTTAATGGAGCGTAATAACGAGTCCAGCAGCTAAAGTTTCTGGTGTCTTTGTTCTGTCACTTTTTATTTTTTTTATCACTGATTATATTAAGGTAAAAAAAATAAAAGTTAAATTAAACAGGTTGTTATTTTCGTTTGACACAAATTGCCCAGATGTGTAAATGAGCACAGCGATTTATTCTGTCGGTTACGCCGCTGAACAAAAAATACCCTCAAAACGCATTTACAGGTTTACAGTATTGGCGTAACAGCGAAGCACAAAAAGATCCATTTTTCCATTTTGTGTTGTTTCGTATTGTCGACATATCTCCCAAACAATCAGGAGCTGGAAAAACTTACAGCAGGCTTGTGGGTAGAAATGGTGGGTTTGAACAAAAGAGATGCCAAACAGAAATCAGTGTTTTCAGGCTATTTTCAGAAGCAGTGAAAAATTGTGACTGTTATTCTCTCCTCACCGCGTCCCCGATGCACTAAGAGCACCGCCGTAAGCCTTTAAATTGACACATCAATGCGTCATAAAGTTGAATTTTTGTAATGCAGAAGAAACTCTGCCTTAAAAAATACCACTTTGTTCCATTTACACTGTCTGATTGTTCTCTCCGGAGCACTTTACACAAGCGACTGTGAAGAAGGAGAAGAAGCTTTCATGAACTGGTAGAAATCATCCAAACCTAAAAACTCACCGCAGGTTTTCTGAGCTGAACTCCGATTCGAGGAACTTGAGAAAAAGCTCCTGTCCGGCCGGATCCTTCAAGGCCTCCTCCAGGGAGAAACCCCACTTCTTCACCCGCTGCTGACTGGGCTCCTTACTGGGAAAGATGGAGGGAGAAAAAGGAAGGTGTGAGACTATAAGAGATACTCCTCTTTATTGCCTTAATATATTAGATAATATCTGAACAGATGATCAATAATCTCACTTATAAATGATATTTAGAACGCCGCCTCACATCCAGCGGTTACAAAAAATGGATGGAAGAATAAGATGAGAAGTTTGATTTGATTTGGATTGATTGAGAAGCCTGAACTGGAGCGTTTCCATTACAGTTTCAGCAAACAGTCGAAACGATTTGAGTGACTGTGTGACAGAAAACAAAGAAACCAGGACGACATTGACTCTTTAAACCAGCGCTGACGCCGTGATGCTGCTGGGTTTCATACCTGGCCTCCAGGTCCCAGAGGGAGGGGTCGTCGCTGGTCCAGGGGTTGGACGGTTCTGGTGCCGTCACAAACGGGTCATACTCCATGTACTGCTCGGTGTAGGTCATCAGACTGACACACAGGCACATGCACAACACACAGGATGACGTCATCGTTAATGAACTGATTCATGATGTCGACGTTTTCCTCATACTTGTAACTTTTCAGACGTAAATAAAGGAAAAGAAATTTTATGCATCTAATAAAGATAATCACAGTAATCACTGGAAACCAGTGAGGACATTTGGTGCAACGGCAAGAATGGTACTTTGCTGAGATGCACGTTTCATCCTCAGCAAATAATTGTGACCTTCTGCCTTTAACAGTTTGCATCCCCATCCTAAAAACCTCCACCGCCAGGAAGAAGATGATGTGAAGCCCTGCTGTGAGCGCCGGCCTTGAACCACACAGTAGAATCCTCCATCAGGCGTCTTCGTGTGTGTGTCTTTCAGCTCCGTGTAAAAAAAAAAGGAGATGTCTAAGATAAGCTGAAACCAATTTTTCTAAAGACGGTTTTTGAGTCATCTCTGACTTTCTGCTTGCAAACGGATTTTAGCTGCAATTGATGTTTGTCGCCTTTAACTATGCAGAAGGTTCAAGGCTCTGCTGGCTGAGACCATCAGACTCCAGAGATCGGCCCAGGCTTCAACAAACCGCCTCACACACACACACACACACACACACGTGTTGGGGGGACATTTTCCACCTGTGATGGTCAAATAATCATTTATCAGGAGTTCGCTCGTTCTGCAACAGTCACACGTTCAGCAAATACATTCCACCTTAAAGATGGAGACTGTTTTGAGCGCTGTTGTCGGATGATGGATGTTGCTCGACAGGTTGTTTCCTGTGGCGGACTGTGTGTGTGTGTGTGGGGGGTGTCCCCTAACTCTACGCTCGGCGAAGCAGGAATTAATCTGAGCTAGGGGTGAAATCAGCGGGTTAAAAGTTTAAAGGGCTGGGGAGGCAGAGCGGCGCCACGGCGGGCCGCAGCGTTCTGCTCTGCTGGGGAGCGATGTTGGTCCTGACTGACTGAACAGAGGACGGGAGTGATTGGCGGGTGGGGGGCTGCAATCACATAAAGTACATGTTTTGCAATGCTTTGTGTTTCTACACCTGTGTGGAATTTGTGAAGCAAAGCACAGGCTGGTCTGACTGTGGACGGTCAGAGTCGAGAAAAGCTGATGGATTAACAACAGGAAGGGTTGAGATGCAGCCAGAATGTGTTTCCAGTACCTTTCAGCGACTTTAGACATCCTCATGCAGTGACGATCCAGCTGGGAGCTCAGGAATAATATCTAGAAGAGGAGGAGACACGACTCGGAGTCTGCTAAGAGACATCGACGCCGCTTTGAATTTCTGTAAAGGCTGCAAAAAAGAATGAAAGTCTGCATTTACCTCTTTCTCCACATCCTCTTTGGTGCCTTTCCTGCAGAGGTGTGGAGGGGTGTGTATGGGACTCTGACATTGTGACCCCTCCTCGGCCACACCGTACACCGACTGGGTCATTTGAAAGCAATGCGAGAAGAAAAGAACGGAGTAGACAGTGAGAGGATGTACAAGCACGTTTCAGATTTTCATTCAGCGTACCTAACTGATGAAATCGACTGCTGAGAAAGCGTTGTGTTGAAAAACGAGAGGCATAAACTTTTAATTTCATTGAGAATAACAACAAAACGAACAAAAAAAAGAAAAAGGAGCAATCTTGATATAATCGGGTGGTTTGAGAAGAACTTCTTTTTTTTTTAAATCGTTTCAAAAGTCCTAAAAAGTTTGAATCATGCCCTTAAAGCTAGTCGCCGTACCTTCTTCACTCTGTGAGGGTTCTTTATGCGTCTGCATTTCCTGATGTCCATCTCTGTCGTGTTGACACACCCCGGCTGGAGAAAGACGAGCAGAAAATGTAATATTTTTAATATCGATCTTCAATTCGCGGCGCAGAGCACCTTGAGGCGAGTGAAGAGGCGGTGCGAGGAAGACGAGGCTCACCACGGGTCTGTGGACGTCCCAGAAGGCTCTTTCTTGGCTGTCCAGGATCTTCCTCTCGGTTTTATCCTTCTTCCTGTCGATCCTGCAGATGAGATCAGTCGGCGTGAGAAACAAACGGCAATGCAGCGTTTCTGGCCAGTCGAGTCACGACGAATGGATGAGATTCAGGGAGATGAAGTTAACGCGTCTGTCAAGTTTTTAACGATATCGACGCTCAGGAGGTCAAACATGGGCGACGGAACGCAGACTTTAATTTGACGGTGTGACATTAGCATAAAGGGAAATTAAAACCTGTCTGAGTTGATCCGTCTGCCTGAAGCCGGCTTTGATTTCACAGGTGAGGACGTGGAGCCAGGTGATGCTTTACAGACTGAGAACCTCCAATTAACATGTCTGAGACTGGACCTCTGCTGCACACCAATCAGAACGCATCTGACAGGTGGAAGGGCCAACTCTGACTATCTCATCACCATGGCAACTGTCAGTAGGAGGGATATATAACGCAGCCGGAGAAAATGTTGTCTTCAAAGTTGATGAGCAAAAAAATGTTCATGTTTGATCGGATCGGGCCTCCCAATTTCCCGGTATCTCAATCCGATCATCATCCTCTACCTATTCTACTCTTCCTCTTGTACGTGTACCTCAGATATCATCTCTGATCACAGTATTGATCATGTGATCCACTGGACAGATGATTGTGAAGCAGTATTTCTGCCATCGTGATAACATCCCGTCGTAAGAGGCTCATAATGCGTGGGGTCACGTCGAATTTGCAATGCAGTGTTTTATAGTTTCATATGCCGCCATGGCAACGGCGCCACACTTACTTGACCTGGGCCTCGGCCTGCATGTAGATAAACTCCCACTTCCTGGCGAAGGCTCTCTGTAGCCTGGCGAGGTTCTCCTGCAGGAGGGAAGACGGTGACGGAGACGTTAAGCTCAAACCTCTCCCAGGATAAAAATTACATTAAAAACTAAAATCGAATCATCAGATATTGGACTAACGTTTGTCCTCTGAGCTGCAATTTAGATCGGAGAGCTAACCTTTAAAGAGTTTATGTTTTTTTATACGCCTCAGGCTTTGGCACACGGATCGATACAGAGAAGTGAAGGCTTGGAGGGAGTCGCCCAGCACTCACCGCCTCGTAATCTGCCAGCTCCAGCCGCGTCTTGTTCTGCATGGTCCTCTTGCACAGGTAGATAGCTGTGTGGAAGGATCACATGGTGGCATTGGTCAGTGTGAACGCTCCGCTCCATCCGTTCACCAGTTCATCCATGCATCCCTCATCCGCCTGTCTGTTTCTCAAAGATGTCGCAAACAGAGCTACAGCGCAGCACTCAACGGTAGGATGGAATTTATATGATATACAGAATCATGACTCTAAACTGACAGATTATTAAATGCTTTAGAAAAACCAGCTACTCAAATTAAAAATCAAGAATTTTCTCTCAATTTTTAAGTGAAAAGGATTTCACTGTCCTCTTCGTCACTCCAACATCAACACTTTCTTTTCTATAAAATATCGCAAACTGAAGAACTTTAAAGGAATCTTGCGCACGAGCAGATCTTGGGCAAAAAGATCGATCGCAAGTTCTGGATCTCCTTTTATTACGGAAGTTCTTTTTGACACGGAGAAACTTTTTGTTCCACTTTGTTGAAAAACGGTCTGAGTTTCTTCCATTGAAACATCATCGCTTCTTTAAAATGGAATGCATGTTGTTGATGGTTTATCCCATGAAGCGTCTCTTACCGTAGTCGGTGTTCTCCGGCTCCCAGCAGTGGGATGGCCAGAAATACGGCGCCTGGCGGGAAAGATGGGAAGGAAATTTTTAAAAATGCTGAAAGAAACTAGAGCAGAAGCCTCAAAGACACGTGGAAATAAGGAGAACTTGACAATCATTACGAACGGATTCAGATCAGCTCCTAAAACGGGAGCAGCGATACGATTATTTGCCTCAGATCACAAAGTCGTGAATCAAACTTTTGAAATTAATTGGAGTTGTTCCAAAGAGGGGAGATTTTACACGCTGTTAATTGCTTTGTTGGGAGTTTTTCTTCGTCTCGCACTTCATTTTTCCTGGAAAATTAAATGCTAATGAAAGGTTATTATCTTAAGCTCTTCTGTTATGGTAAACAGCTCCTCCACCACCACCTCCTCCTCCTCCCCTTGTCTTGTCTCCCACTTCACTGTGAAACAGGAGGTCCAAGGTCGGAGCAGGATAATACGCACCGCTGTCTGGTTTAATTAAACCGTTCCTCCAACTCAAGAATCCAGTGAATGGGAAGGAAGTCGGTGCCACAAAGAGATCATTCTAATCTCGTGATGTGGTGCCTCACTTTTCCCCATTGAGGAACGGGAAAATATTGTTTCCAATTTTTAATTAAGAAATTCAGGATAAAACACTTTGCTATAATGAATCTGTGACTTTAATGCCATTGTCTGATGTGGGTGAAGGAGGAGTAAAATGTCAGCACGCCCGGCTCTCCTTTCCAACCCTCGACTGCCGTTACTACACTTTGTCCCCCATTTGGTTCCTGGTTCCAGCCCAAAACTGTGACCTGCTCCCCTTGTGAGCTGGATGAATACTTTAACAGATTGTTCATTTTTAATGGGGTGTCTGGAACCCCAAAACAGCACTCAAGCATTTTTTGGCTTCTTGTAATTCCTTAATAGAACAAGTCATCTCCGACAGCTGATTCGGATCTTCATGAAAATGGACAGATTTACCTCGCAGGAGCTTCTGACACAGAATGAGGACAGGTTTAGTTTGTGTTTCGGTCTGTTACAAAGGAAAAATCAAACGACTGCAATCCTTCACATATTTAAATTTGTTTTAGAATTTGTTTTCTAAAACTGAAATTTAAAAGTTAGATTCAAGCAGAAACTAAATTTTAGCCATTAATAAGTTCCTCTTTCTACCTCCACATGGCTGAGAAGCATTGATGACAATCCAACAGCTGCTGAGATACCTTCTGGACATCACTGGAACAAAATCCCCTTTAATGCTGTAAAATAATTCACCTGTCTCACCAAAATTCAATCTGCTGTCAAAAAAAATGCACAATACGGTACGTTTCGGCTCTCTCGTGATGCGTAACGGTAATCAAGCAGTAACTACATTTAAAAATCAATGCGTCAGCCTCGTTGGGAACATTTGATATTCAACTCACGATCACATAACAGAGGAGCGGCTCGATGAAATATCAGGTAACGACTCAATAAAGCCTCAATTACACTTCAGCAGCTACTCTCCTCAACAGGCTGTGTAACCCAAACCTTTACGAGTCGATGGAAAATTAAACCGCCTCTGCTTTGACTCGTCTCTGATGCCCCCACCCCCTCACCTGGAAGCGGTAGAAGGTGCCGTCGTCTTTGAGGGAGAGGACATGGTCCGAGATGGGGAAGAAGTACCCCTGAGCGGCGATCAGACTCCCGATGTGCATGGCCTCGGCTGCCAAACAGAACACACTGAACGCATCAGGATTATACAGTATATCCGATTTATAAACTAGACATTATGCGAGACGTAATGCCGTCAATCCTAATTTACCATATTATTATGATACCTCCTTTTGAATGTGGAATGACTTGGTAAGTCAAGTCAACTTAACAACCAGCAAAGAGCAAAATACTACATTTTTCTGCTTTTCTATGCTAATCTGACCTGTAAAGATTTTCTCATTACAGCAGAACTTGTGTATTGTTGTTGGATGACAACTGAAGTGTTTGCATGGTTTTCAGTAGGTGAAGCGATGATGTTCTGTAAGGACTCCTCTGATCACAGAATAGCCACCTTCCCTCACAACCTACCCGGATCCTCGATGGAGAGGTTCTTCATCAGCCACTGAACGATATCTGCTCCTGTCAGGCGAGACAGAGACAAACAAACTCATTTAAGGTCAGGCCAAACAAAAAGCGATGGTCTCCGAGTGATTCACTAATAAACTGACCCAAACCCCCACCTTTGCACACAAACGTTCCTACCTGTAACAACGCTGGGGATTTTGGTCATGAAACTTTTGACAGTTCTGATGGGAACACCTTCCGTCTCGTTCTGGATGTGGGTGACGATGTCTTCAATCTGCAGAGGAAAAACAACAGAGGCGAGAGAAAGAAAGAGACAGGAAGAGAAAGGACAAGAAGGGCATAAGTCAAACTAAAGCAGATTAGAGCTGGATCAGCTATATTCAACGAACCATAACCACATCCGTTTTAATCTGCCCGTTACCACTCGCCCTGCGAGTCAGTCGCTAAATCTGTTTCTGTGCACGCTGTATTTTTGCGGCCCAAATTTTTCTAAGAAACTTGCTCTTCTATGGTCGATAATCTTTTTGGGAAAGGAGATGCAGATTCTGCTCACTTCAGCTTAGGGAGGCCAGCTGAGGTTTTCAGAGAGGCCGCCTGTGAAATAGGATAAAACTAATGCTTGTAGACGACTACAAAACAGAACCAGGAACCAAAACCACCACTGGAAAACAATCGAGCTCAGGCAGCGAAGAAAATCAAACTTCACTCCATCACTACCAATCAGATTTGATCAGTTCCCCAACTTCTGTCCCGACGCGGGATGGGGCAGAAGATGTGGTTTCCCTTGCTAAAATTGTGAGCAACACTCGATGTGTAGTGTTTGATAGACTTCATCTAATTTGCATTGTAGTAATCAGACTAGAGCACAACTGCCGTACTGATTGTAATATTGACACCGCTCTGCATGGCTACATCTTTTTGTTTGCATCAGCGAGTGGGAAGTGAGAAGTTGGTCGCTTTGGAGACAGCTATCTCAAACATGCCACACAACTCAAAGGCTATATATAGAATCAGATCCTGCATTGAGAGAGAGAGGCAGACACACACTCTTGTTTTACGCACATTAAAGTGAGCATATAGAAGAAACTGTAAAAGACAGCAGAGTGGTTCATGCAAATCACCTACCTACGGAAAAGATCAACATTTACATGCTTGTAATTTATAGAACTGGCCGCACTGCACTTATCTAGTGTTTTTTTTTAAATTATGTGCAAAGTGTCAGTGCAGTAAAAATCCAAGGAGCTGCAACAATCACAAATAATCTAAATAGAATACTTTATAAATCCTGCGCAACAAAAAATCCGGCTGGAAGTGACTTCATCCCAGTAAATATGGACCTCTTAAAGATCTACTGCCTTCACATTTTATATTTTGTAGAATAATCTCAAATAATAAAGACGCAAACGCTGGCCTCATATTGAACTAACGTAAATCTTACGTCTTAAAATGAAGGGGCAGTTCAAATTACTACAAAACAAATAAGATGAAATGGCTGAAATCCACTGGGTGGTGGGAATCATTCTGGAGGAGATTGGAAAAACCTCAGGACAGAGTCGTGAGGAGCCCCACTGAGATGATCCTTCTGGATCTTATTCTACTACCAGGAGATGGCAGGATAGACCCAAACGTGGGGAATGGATTATACCTCTGTCCTGGCTAAAACCTTACATCCTCCAGGAGGAGCTGGAAAAGATTGATGGATGGTAAATTAGCGCCATTCTATTTATCCCAGGTAGCTCCTGGAGTGACAGCGGTCGAGGTGTAATACACGTGGGTTTTTCTTGTTCCTAATCTGAGTAGCGTTCAGTGGGCAGACTTCATCAGCCTTATTGCCAGCCGCTCCGTTTTAACCCCCACAGGGCAGTTGGGCCGCCTGATTGCAGCACTGTCACTGCAAACTTAGCACGGATGACGCTACAGGGCTGGTGGGCAGGTAGGTTATTGGGTGACAAGTAATACGCTGTTGACTGTGGTTTAGTGATTCTCTTGGGCGACGGCTTGTCCGCTGGTTTGTACTTAACAGCGATGGGAGGCCGTCGTCTCCACCCACGGTGGGACTGATGTTACTTGGAGGTGAACGTTCCTTCCACCACTGTGTTTAGTTCGCCGTCTTTACAAAAGATAAACGTACCTCAGCCTGGATTTGATAAGTATCTATCTATCTATCTATCTATGCCACACAACAACGAAAAAACACATTCCTGTCACTGCTGATCAAAGAAAGAAAGAAAAAAATGGGGCATGGTGAGTCAGCCACATCGACCCACGTGGAGAAGCCACAATAAGCCTCAGCTGGACCCACGACCCAACATGCGTGTACAAACACATACAGGACCTTTAAAAACAGGCATGAAAAACTCTCTTTTGAATGCCTGACCCTGAAAACGGCTGCAATTAGTGTCGCCTGGCACAAAGAGAAATCTGTGGGAGAGGAGGCCGACAGGACCGTCGCTGAGGATGTATAATGAAACGCGTATACGTCCTGCTGAGAGGAGAAAATGTCAGCCATGGCCCTGAGTGGAGACGGTCGTGAAGAGATACCTGGGGAACGTACAGTGGTACCTCTACTTACGAAATTAATTTGTTCTGGAAGAAATTTCGTAAGTAGAAAATTTCGTAAGTAGAGACGTGTTTTCCACGAAATACCCTAATCTGTTCCAAGCCCCCAAAAATTCAGAAATGTTTTATAAAGCATAAAAATGCATCAAAAAATGTAACAAATACATGTTACGATTAGATTATTACACAATAAATGAGAGTTGTGCATAAGGTAAAAAACAAAGAATGAAGAATAAAAATGATGTTCATTTACTTTTGCTGTTCTCATTGTTTTTTGCCCTCTTTGGTTCATGTGCTCCTATCTCACGATGCCGAACAACAGAGTGAATTCCAGTCCTCCTTTTGAACTTCTCCAACCACCCATGCGATGCCTTAAACTCCTTAAACTTCCTTTTGTTTTAATAACGTGGCGATTGTAGATGCATTACGGCCATATTCTTTGGCAAGATCAACCAAACGCATCCCTTTTTCATGCTTTTCTATGATCTCTTGCTTTGTTTGTACGGACAAAAAAAACTCTTTTCTTCATCTTTTCCTCTTTTCTCTGTCACTTTCTTGGGGTCCATAATGAATACTCAAAATATTTGCGTAAAACTATCAGAACACCTCACGGGTCGAGGGCCCAATGACGAAGACGCTGCATAGACACCTATCTAACTACACACAGAGGTCCCTGTTAGCCAATAGGATGCCAGGATGCTAGGTAATAGCCAATGGCAGAGCAGCTATAAGAATGTTGTGTTCAGGGACCTGTGGGAGCTGCAAGTAGCAGCCCATACTGTATTTTTACCTTTCGTAACTTGAAATTTCGTAACTAGAGGCAAATTTTCCAGTTGAGGCGTTTCGTCAGTAGAAAATTTCGTATGTAGAGATATTCGTAAGTAGAGGTACCACTGTATTTCGATGGGAAACAAAAAGCGCTTACCTCATGTGAACCGTACAGCTCTAAATCTCTCCTGTAGTGCCGGTGGAACACGCTGCTAGATCGATAGCAGGCTGGCGGAAGGCCAGGAAACACACGGCTGTTTAAGTTAAGGTTGGATGTTCTGGAGGAGGAACTATTGAAGACATCAGAAGCTTTAGATGTGAACACGTCGCTACTGAGATCCATGCTCATAAAGACTCATTAAAATCCATCGAAAACTATAAAGGACTGTAAGACGTCACGCATGTATAAGCACATCTATGAAGGGAATATCATAAAGTGGATTAAATCCACCTCAGACAGCGTGAGACTCCATGAACGGCTTAATTTCAAAATCTTTGGGGGCAAAGTGTTCCACCAGACCAGTCCCAAGAGGCCGCTGGCTGATTTAGCTCCTCTATTCCCCCTTTACGGGCCATCTACATATGACTTCCCCCAGCGCTGAGACGTCACACTGATTGCATCGTGCATCTTCATGCTTTAAGTGGCACTCTGTAAAGACGAGAAACACTCAGACAGAAAGTCAAGTGCAAACAACAGCGAGAAGAGGTGGGGGCATGTGCGAAAGGATGCATGAATAGCTCAATGCAAGGCACATATTAAAAAGTACGCGCTTAAATTATGCAGAGTTCTGTCACGTCGCTGAATGTGTTGGGAACGGGCTCCGGTTTCGGAACACGAGGCAGTAGAACCAGGACTGATGAAGAGCTACGAACGCCAGCAGGGAAAGTTTGGAGGAAAAAGTCGCTTTAAAATGATAAATAACTTAATGGAGGCCACTATTCACCGTAATGAATCCCTTGACAGCTCCGGGGTGAGGTTGTAATGGCTGATTAGTTTTACCAATTACAAAGTCAAATGTTTCCAGGAAACAAATGTGTCTGATCGTTATCAGTCAAGTCCAGCTGCAGCGGGAGGATCCAGCTGAAATGCGATTGGCTGATCCCAACTTGGACGTCGATGAGGATTTTAATTAATTTAATGAATTAGGTGAGGGTTGGTCATTCCAATGTGACAGGAACACATCCCGGGTGGGGGAAGCGGTAAACCAGATGTGACTTGAACGTGTCATGAAGCCGCACCTGCGTGGTGTTTCCATTCCCTGTTGGAGCTTCATGGTGAGTTATGACCCCTCCACATGAGGTGGTGTTAACACATGATAGAGGCTTTCCAACCTGCTGTGAGTGTAGGTAGTTAACAGGTGGTTAACTAAAGCAAAGTTACTGGATCAGTTTGTTTATGATCCAAAGCTTCAACTCCAAGAAGCAGGAAGCAGCTGATCAGTCAGACTGACACGCATCATTCTCTCACGTAAGCCGTTCCTCCAGACATCAGCCTCCTTTCAGTCGGGCAGCATTCCTCCCCTGCAGTGCTTAAATCCGAGATCTCTGCACCACTGCAGACGTCAAACACGTGAGAGCAGAACCGACCACGATCACGTTCACGTTAAGGTTTAACTTCCAGGCGGAAACACTGCTTCTCTTGCATCACAGCCACATCTCCATTTTGGTATGATAGTGTGTTTTTAATCGCTGCAAAGGATTTTAACATTGCAGGATTTATAAGACTTCATATCCTTTAGGAATCAAGACTGGACTGGATTAATCTCTGAGATCATAAGTGACAAGATCCCAAAGCTTTATAGAAAGTCTTCATGTGATGTTGTAAGGAATCAAGTGACATCAAAAGATCATCATGAGCTCAGTGCTATCACTATCATCCATGAACATTTGCTATACACACGCAAACACACACACACACAAATATTTAATGAGGGCAAAATCCAGATTCTCAAAATAGAAAAAAATGATGGTTCGAAAATGACACAAAAACTGATAATTGGCTCCTTCCTTCCGAAACATGGCAGAAAGTCACAAAACTAAAATTACTCCTGCAAATTCAGCTGGAAGCTAAATTATCCAATCGTCGTTCTTTATCAGGTTTGTTGGCATGGCACATTATTTACCACCCGGGTTCATAGATAAACGTGTAAATTGGAAATTTGGGACAGGACAGTTACGGCAAGGTTCGATCCTCAACAGCAAGAATACGCTTCAGGAATGCTTCCTACAGTCGGTGATGAGTTCATCAGCTCATGTTCTCGGTTACGTAAGGAGTTCCAACTACTATCTGCCAACTTTTTGTGGAAATGCTCAAAAATAAGGCTGTGGTAATAAATGTTGTGTGCGATAGAAATTGTTTCATAAAAACCGGGCAGGAAAGGTTACAGAACACGCTTCCATAAGACCGCTGCCATAAGAGCACCTGGATGAACTCTCACAGGATATTGACATCCTTCCTGATCCATCACCATGCCAACCTGGTAAAGGTCAGATTAGCTTCAATCGAAAATTATTAAATGTAGAGACTTTGCTGAAAATGCATCCGCGTGAAGACACAGTAGGTCTCACACATAATTACACACAGCAGAAGAATTACCCTTCATAAGTAAATGACTGCAGAGACGGCTGTCTGCTCGCAGAGGGTGCAGGTATTTGTGTGAAGGTCAGGTGCGATGAGCCTCGCCGGTTTCAGCCCGGCGCGTCTGGCGGGAGGGTGACGTGACTGTTAATGAAAAATGTAATGACAACAGGCTGACAGTCGGTACCGTCACTGATAAATCTACTAGGCCTGGAAGGGTCCTGGGCGTCAAAGTCAAAAAGCTGCATCCAAAAACAAATAAAAAAACTTTTTATTTGTTGAATGTTATTTGACGTTATTATTATCCTAATAATAAGACAAGCCTAACGCCACAGTCACCCATTTTTTCCAACGTCTAGCTTAGCATCTCGGCTTCTTTTCCTGAAGCCATAAAATATCTCTGGATATAAAAGTGAAGCTGGGGGAAGCTTTGCATCACTGCGTTTTTATCCTGTTGTGATGATGTTAAAGCCAAGTAAAGTATGCACTGTTTATTTGCGGTCACCAAAATCTACGAAAAAACACCAAACTGTTAGCTTGTGGTTGATTAACTCAAGAACGCATTCTTTATGCCACAGATCTAAGCTGGTCAGCTCTCATAGAACTGGGATTCTTCTTGGAACCAGTAGAGTCTCCCCCTGCTGGTGATGACGGAGAGCGCAGGCTAAAGTCACGCCTGTATTGGCCTCCTATCCTCCATCTTTCCTTCATTCATTGTGACATTCTCTGCCTGTTTAATGGATTTTTATCTTATCTTATTAATAATTCTGTGACAAAGGAATACTTCACACGCGCTAACAGTGTGCGAATGAATCCACAGGGGAGTTACAGCGTCAGCTTCCCTCGGTCATGCCAACACCTCAGGGCTGCAGCGAGGACAAGGTGCCCCAGGCGACAGCAGTGCAACAGGTGGGCCACCTGCCTGCAGCAGCAGGGTGGAAACGAGGATCTGGATTTGGGTCTCAAAGAACCTTTTTTTTCATGCTTTAAATCTGTTCAGCTTAAAGAGCTCAGCTAAAGTTCTCAACTTCAGGTCCTATGAAAAGGTCATATTTTAACAAGCTCCAGAAAAAGTGGCATCAAGAAATTAAACGCAGCCGTTCTTCTTGACCGGTGTTCCTCTTGTTTTTAACAGCACATGATAACTTTAAATGTCCTCTCTGCACAGGCTAATAATAACTCCCGGTTCTGGCGTGGAGGGCTACTTGGAGATGGTTTGGGCTAAACGTGGCGTTGATTGACCTCCTTCAGGAGGACAATCACCTGTATGTGAATACAGCTGACACTTGTTTTTGTTCTTTTTTGTTAAACAGTGATAAAGGTAGCAATGATCTGCTCTAACTGAATGTATTCCACTTCTCTGGTTCTGACTAACACTCTTTCACTTTAAACTCCCACCGGCTGAATGCAAACTGATATTCTGGGCGGTAGGGAGGAGGTGGAATAAATATATGCTTGCAAAAAATGCAGATAAACTTTCAGATCCTTCAGGGTTCCTGCTCATTTCATATTAATAGGTGATTGCTTTGATTAGTGGATTAGTGTCAAAATCAATAAAGACCACAGACCGCTCTCAAGGTGCATGTTAGAAATCTGATCACAACAGGACAGGAGCCAGATTTGATTTCTAGGCAGTGACATAGTCTCTTTTAAATACACAGAATGCCAACTCTTAGCATAGAAGCTATTCAGCATAAGCGAGCTAGCAGTTTAGGTCTGAACTACATCTACATACATCCAAATATTCTCATTTCATTATTAGCGTGAACTTAAATGTTATATAATATGTGCATTTTGAGGCTTGAATATCATTTTTAAAGCTACCATATTTCACAGATCACAAGTGATTTTATTTACCAACCTCGGAGAAACTCATCAGCCGTTGGGTCAAAGAGACGGCGATGAATTCTTGAGCTAGACGCGTTGGCGGTCAAAGATCTCCGACAAACTTTGTGATTGAGTTTCCTGTCTGGCTGATGACGGACTGACCCCCAGACAGCAGGATGTGAACTGAGGACAAACACTCCCGGGGCCATAATCAATCCGCTAAAAGTTTTCACCGCTCCCAGCGTGGAACGCCAACAGAGATGACCTCCAGTCTTCAAAGCCGGATACATCCACACCCAGTGGGGAGCGAGTCATCATCATTGGGGGGAGAGCTAGGTTTTTTTATTCTCCCTGGTCCAATCAGAGGACCTCGTATGTTTCCTTCATGACACCCCACTGCCATCATTTTTCCCATCGCCATCATTCCAGACCACATAGATGATTCAAAAGGAGCTCTGAGCTTCGCACAAATCACCTTAACTGTGGATATTCATGAAAACAAAACTGGCAAGTGGTATTCAAAAACTTAAATCACTTATTCGAATAAAGGCAAAAAGGAACTTCCTCTCATAAATGAGATTTTGGGTCTGTTTCAACTTCTTTTTTTTCTTTGTTCGAGAAATCCATTAGTTCGCAATTTAGCGCTCTCCTGCCGCAGTCAGATTGAATGGGGACGGATACGTGGGCGTCTCCGGAGCGGCACTCATTAAAATCTTTTCATCTCACTCAACACATCAAAGATTCAACATACAGCGCTGACGGAGGACTGGCAGGACTCTTTACAGGCGGGGGTTTTTTTGAGGAGGGTCTCATTAAAGCGTGGAACAACATCACCTGTTGGAAAAGCGTACGTTATGACGGACCGTCTCCTGTTCCCACCAGAACTCCAGATTAAATTATGACATTGGGGTTTGTCTGCCTCACTCAGTCTCTACGGTTTGTCTCCATGAAATGAGACAGAATGTTAAAGATGCATTTAGATAAGGTGGAACATTTTCCCCAGCGATTTGTCTGATGTTTAGAAGCTGAGAAAACTGAATTGCAAAAAGTTGCATCTGATAGGGATGGGTGAATTACCTCACACATACATTATATATATGAAGTGCATAAACACACATTCCACTCTCAAACACACACACACATATATTAACCCACCTGCTTTATAACAGCTTATCAGCTCTGCTTTCAAGTATGCACAATTACAGCTCTGCTTTCTGTTGGCTCAGATTTAAGTCTGATAGGTGCAAAAAAAGAAAAAAACGTGAACCCTAAGAGAGAATGTTGCATAAGACACGTTCTGATGACTCATTTCACAACCCCATCGATCAGCGGCTGGTGCAGAACTCTGAGTACCGGTTTGACAGATGCGGATTGGGATGTGATTAGAGCTCGGCTGGTGAAATGAAATGAAAGAAGAGGTATATGTGGTGACGCTTCTCAGTCCACTAACCTTCGCCGTGGGGAGCGGTTTGTGGAACAGATGAAGATCTGAGGAAAAAAAAAGAATTCATTCTGAGGTCCCAACATCTCTTGCGCTTTCTCCCTCGCGTTGCTCTTGCATCAGTTCTTGTTCAACGACCATGAAGGAACGTTAATCAGAAAGTGGCTCCATGAACACACCGGAGCAAAACGTCTGCAGTGATCCTGGTGTGGGCAAGTCTTCCTTTGCACCATCTGTTAAACACCAGTCTCTGTTTACTCTGCACTCTGAAGTTTTCTTTGAGGTTCACCAGCCTCATCTTTCATTTTATGACTCAGTGGATCTTGAGGGGAAATAGATAAGTTGCTTAAAAATACTCTTGAGTCCCTTTGGTCTTCTATAAAACTGTTGGTCTGCATCCTAACAGATGTGTCGGAGGAAGATGTATTGATAAAGACCGCGCTGATTGTGCATGATGAGTTCGAGTGAGCATGCTCATTGATATGATGCCTGTGCCGATACAAGAAAGAGAATGGTAATTGTGGGTTCCCCAACAGATGTAACAACAGTCTACACAATCCTCAGAGGCCCAATTAGAGCGGAGACTGAGCACTGCTTCACACTCTGCTCCACCCCGGTGTAATGAAGCCATTCCACCTTCCAGAGAGCATTTATTTCCCCTAAAATACAAGGAAACCTCACCATGAAAAATGCCCAGTAGGTTATTCTTATATTTGCTATTAAAGATGATTAATACTTTATATATGGATTCATCATTTTAATGACCGGGACAGTTCTGTTTCAGCGCAGGGAAGAAAATGCACTTAAAAGGGACCATTTAATTTCAGGAAGGTATTTTCCTTTTCTTAAGAAGCATAGCTTTTAAGTATTGACTGCAATCCAGTTATTTCACAGTGGGAACGCATGAAGTTTAAAATGTTAATTTTGCATGTTAACGTCATAACACATCTACAATGCAGTGTAGCAACCAGGGCTTCCAGTGGTTTACTTTATTTTGCAGTTTCTTGGTCACAAACCAAAGACCTGATAGACGTAAAAACTTATAGGAGAACTTATAAATATCTCAAAATCCATTCACTTGATTTTGAGGCATTTCAGAACGGGATAAAAACACAGGCCAGCTTCCTACAAAGCAACTTTCTCCATTTGTGTGCAACCTGTTTCCAAATCAGGACTGTTTTTGCTAAGCTAAGTGCTCCTGGACACATTTCTAACGACACTGCAGTTTAATTTGCAGATAACTTGCTAATGAAAACACACTCAACGGAATAAAAATTATGCCCTCATTGGTTTGTATGACGCTTCTTTCTGCTCGTATTGCCGACACTGAGTGAATCCACGGGCACTGAACCACCCTGCATGAGCATCAGTGTCATTTGCAGGCAGTAAATCCACACTGCAGGTTGTGTTGTGCCCTTGCAGCCTCTTGATATTCAAGAAGTTTCACGTCTCGCTTCAGTGCTGCTGGACAAACGTCAGATTACTCACAGCACTGCATTCTGCTCCACCAGGTTGAAAAATGTAAGATGCACTTATTTATTTTCAGCGCCTATTTATTGTGCATCGGTCTCACATTTGCTCGACTGTCACCTAACAGTAGGTGAACGGTTCACGCCTCAGTTCCGTCACTGACATGAACCGAAATTTTAAAAAAGAGTGAATCGGTTGCATGAGACGTGAAAAAAGGGGAGAATATGTCTGATACTATAAAAATCTGTTTAAATTATACGTAGTATTTTTCTTAAAAAAGCACAAGATTCCCAAATTTAAGAACCACAATTCTTCATCCTTTCCCTTTCAGGAACGTTGCTTTGAAGGTTATCCCTTGAGCTAAGCTGGTCAATATATCCACGGACATTAAACCATCACTGCACGCTTGCATCTTCTCCTCCAGGGAAAAATGTCCCTGGAGCTTAACTCTTTGGTCTCCGACTCCGACACGACCCCCAGACCAAACACCGGGATTCCTCGGAGCAATATATCCGATTAGAGGGAGCAATTTAAAGTATCTATCTATCTATCTATCAATTTACTATAAAAGAAGGACAGACATCATCAATGTCTCCGTCTGTTCAGGATCAACCAGCTCAACATTTCAGCAGCTCTTTTCAAATAACCAAGACTGTTTGACTCTGCCTATTTTTAAAAGCTCATCTGTTATAAAATCCTGAACAACCTCGTGGTAAATTACGACCCGACAGAGCCGCAGTTTCATTTGACACATTTCACAGCTTTTCATTCCAAGGTGTGAATCTAAATTCACGAGGTGTCTTTGGTGCAAAGTGACAAAAAGGTACCGTATCTTTTTTAAACAAAGAACAGGCAGCTCTATCTACCGAAAATGAAGGAAGAAGGCGGCAAATGAACCAAGACAATCCGTTAATTGATGTGGGTGTTTGAGGTGCAGTGGCGGCGGCGCAGGTTTCTCTCAGCCCCTTGCAGAGCACCCATTTTTCAGCCTTGCTCTGAGGAACACCGTAGATTGCCCCCACCACCCCACGGGAGCTGCTCGCCTGATAGATAGTGGAACAACAAGACATCACTCCTCCAGCCTTATGCATTCACTCAGTCAAAGACGAGTCCATTTATCCCACCTCACCACCTCAGAGCAATCATTTTTTCCCAGATCCAAAAGAACACTCGAGATCTTAGCATCCTGATCTGCTAGATGGGTTTCAAGTCTTCTGGTGAGGGCACATGCAGGGGATGATGTGGAAAAAACACACTGCAGATAGTAGAGGAGCAAATGGAGAATCGAGTGGCCAGACAGCCGGATTGGAAGCGCACATCGATGAGAGAGAGGGCGCTTGTGGTAACAGCTCGCATCGACTGAAAAAGACCAAAACAAGAAGAGTTTCTTTGCTCTTGTTGAAGCAACAGCTCAGTCTGAGGGTCGGTCCAGCCTCAGGCCATTAATAGAAACAAGCAGAAATGAAGTAGTGAAGCGATAATGTGTCGGGAAACTGCCTCAACCCCATTCTAATTTGTAAAATCTTTAAAAAACGAGAGAAGTTCACGAGGGATGTGTCAGGAGGGCTGAGGAATCATTCCTTCAATCGATCAGCGAAATAATTAGAGACTGAGGGTCGCCCAGCATGTCCGCTACCTTTCACCCTCTCTGCAGCTCTCCACATTGTCCTTATTCTGTTACTGTAACGTTCAAAATAAAGCCAGAAATCTCTGTTTAAATGAAAACAGAGATTGGCTGGAATGACGAGTGCAGCAGATGAGGCTCCATTCATTGCTGCAGCAGCGAAGGCAAGACACAAACGTCGGAAAGTCATTTCTTTTCAGCGCAGCGTGGAGGGAGATAGCAGCATGCCATTACCAGGCACAAGTAACATTCTGGACAGCTATTTTCAGAGAAGCTGGGGAGGGGTGCACACACACGTTTTCAATCTCTCCGACATGCACAAACACACATTGTCCATTCACTGCTGTGTAAAGCACTTTCTGACAGCATGATAGCGTCAAAATAAAGTCAAATAGTGAAAATGTGCTTGATTTGAAAAGAAAATAGGTACTGGGTCGGGAGGGAGGGGTGTTGAGATGAAAGGACAAAAATGAGGGACTTAATAATGTCATTCATTTCCCAGAATCAGGAATAGAGGATAATATTTAACACAACCGATGAAGGAGAGTGAAGTCACTCATTCTCCAAGCGATCAATCATTTATTTTTGCGTGGAAAGACCCCACATGCATGGGGATAAAGCATGCATAGATGCACACACGCATACGGTTTCTCCTCTTCTGCATGAATTCATTCCTTTCTCTGTTCTTTCAAAGGATTCCCTCAAAATATGAACAACTCCAAACTTATGGCTCATAATTCCAAAACAAATCCAACTTTTTCAACCTGTGTCAATCCCTCCACACAGAGAAACTTCCAAGTATCCTGTGAAAGTCCATTCTGACTTCATTAAGGTCAGAAAGAGAAACCTTTGACCTGGTTTAATAGGTCAAAGGTCACAACATCAACATGAAAATGCACTCTGTTCATTCCGCTGTTTGCTCATTGCTTGAAAGCTCAGTTCTAGTACCGGTCCAGCTTGTTTGAAGTCCTTAAAGTGACTCACAAAGGAATAAATTGATGTAGCACAGCTTCCATGAAGGAACTATTAGACTCCATTCCAAAACAGCTACACATGTCTTCAGAAGCTTGACGGGTGAAAATAAAAATATATACCTGCGTAGATGCAGTTTCACGAAAGTGTCTTTCTTTTGAGTCTCATGTGATTCTATACGATGTATAAAACAAGCTGTAAGCAGAGTCAGACCAACAAACAATAACAGATCTCAATGGAAGCGACAAAAAGGAGCCCAGTCTGCTGCTCCAGTGACTTCCTGGTGTCTTATAACCAAAGAGAACAGTATGAAAGGAGAAACAGTTCAAATTAACCACAAAGCTCTCGTTGGTTTGCTTTTCTTTCAGGTACTTCCTGTTACGTGGACTTTAACCCACATACATTGTGTAAAGCATACATTGGCAGAGCGTATATGAAATGGTACATGCAGGTTATGCATCATTCTATTCCTCTGAAGCAGTGGTTCCCAAACTATGGCATGGCCCCCTGAACAGTACCAGAAAAAAAACCTGATCATTATCCATTTCATAAATAGTATTATCTATTTTATTAACAGTGATATTTATTTCATAAGTTTTTTTCTGTTAAGATCTCGGAAAGGGTTATTAATATTTGGTTCTCTGCGGCTTTCTGGAAGACAATAAATGTGTACATTTAGGCATCCCTGCGATCGTCACAGTTTGTTACAAACTGAACCCCAATCAGAGAAATAAAAAGTTATGTGGCCGTTACAGGAAAAAGTTTGGAGACCCCTGCTCTAAAGTATCTGTAATGTGACCCAATATAAAAACCAATTAATCACAATAATCACAGTGGATTCAGTAATATAATATCGCCTGAGTCAAAAGCACTATTGATTCTCCTGGAGTTTTACATGACTGACCATCCATCTGCTCGCAAAACAAAAAACTGAATTCATAAAGATGAAATGGCTTAGCAGTTAAAACTATCACACCCCGCTGCTTATTAGTGAGCAAATGTTGCAGCTGGTGTGTGTATGACGGAGTCTGAAGGTGTTCTGGGTTAATTAGACCCCCGTGAGCCCCCCAGATGAAACAGCTCTTTTAAATAATGGTCCTGTCTGAACTGTTTTAATACACAAAAACAACAAACACACACAAATATACACTGTAAACACTGCGGTAGTACGCTCATACACACACACACACACACACACACACACACACACACACACACACACACACACACACACACGTGTCACGTTCATTTCAGTTTTACAGCCCAGAATCACAAACCTGCCTCCAGGGTCTGTCCAGCATGGAGCACTATCAATCTCAGACCCTGGATGTGAGAAACAATTACTCAAGAAGCCATTAGAGAAAGGTGATGGTCGCTGCGAGGGGCTTGGAGCATCAACACACCCGGAGGGAAGAAGCGTTGCGAGTAACACACCGTGATAGAAGACCAAACCCGAGGGCAAAAACGTCCAGGATGGGATCTGATGGAGGCGATGGGAGAGGACAGGTTGGGTAGAAGCTGTAATATAACAACAGCTCTTATTATATTATAAACAAACAATGGATAATAATCAAGGCTAAACAATTCTATACATTACATTAGCTTTAGCTTAGGTTAGCTCACCCATCCCACGCACTCAAGTTTCATGGAAATCAAGTGTTTTTGTTTTTAAATAATTAGGGAATTGTCCTTCCATCAAGATGAAAATCTGTCCAGTAGTTTTTGCTAAAGCTACCCAACCAACCAAAACAGACAATCAAACCTCTCTTGTAGACATCTGATAAATTAATCCAATAAGACAAACTGACTTTAGCCTTGGAAGCTGCATCATAATGATAAAGAGATGATACGATGGTTCAGAATCAAGTCTGGGACAAATCTTTATCCACCTTAAGACTTCACTTTGAGGTAAAGCCAGATCTTTCTCCTGGAGTCTTTGTTCACCTTGTTTGACTTGACTCAGCATCAGATAAGATGCTGATGCACTGGATAGATTTCAATATACTTTGATTTCACCTTAACATCTGGCTCTACAAACCAACCGTTTGTTTGATTTGAAATACATCTAAAACTTCACTCAGAACAAGATTTGATTGAGGTGACTTCCTCCTCCCTCCTCCTCCTCGCTGTCATTTATGTCTGCATAGACCCCCATTTCATTTGTGCACAGGTTTCAAACTGAGTTTTCTGTGATATCTTTCCAATCCTGGGCGCTCCGTGGCTTTCCAAGCGCGACAGCAGACAGAATATCACCTTTCAGTCTCCTTGTCAAAATCCGGTCCTGCAAATTGCCGCCAGCAGATTGCTGAAGAAAATAAAATGAAGCTCAATAATACGACGACTCCCGTCTCTACAGCAGCAGCTGAATTACAATAAAACATTTCGAATGGGGAGAGAATGCGAGTTAATGGAGGATCAATCCAGGAGCATCTGATTGCAGATGGGCTCAAAACAGCCTGTCAAAAGCCTCTTAGTCTGAGGTTCAGTCAGTAACGACGTAGCAAAGGAAAAGTGCTCCATCATTGTTTGATAAAACCCAATCCAAAGTCGTCCTTGTAACCCTAATCCCTCATTGGGGGAGTTGGGATTGAAGCTAAGTGTGCTTGTATATTATTAACGACAGACGTAACAACAATAGCACACAACAAAATAACACTGTGTTCGTGTGGTTAGCATATACTTTTTAGCGTAAAACATCGATGGTTACTTGGTGGGAGACCCTTCATGGGGGGGGGGGGACGACACACCTCTACTTATGAATATGTTCTCATACCCGTATTAACGTGACTGCATGGGGTGAGAAATTGGAAATTGGAATGCTTTATTAGAAAACCTGTAACTTGACCCCAGGGGTTACAGCATGTATCAATGCAGCTCCCAAATTGTTGGGGTATTTAAGGCGCAACAATTTCCCATCATTCCTCGATCTCCATGAGCCACATCACTACCCTAACTTCCACCTGCAGGCCCCGGATAGCGGGGGTTAGAGCAGGTTTCTAAGCACTCTATATCTAACGTAAATATAATCGGGGGTGACAAGGACGGAATACCGAAGGTCCAAGTACTGTCTGCTGCTGTAATATTACACATTTCAAATGGGAAGCGGTCTGACAGACGTAGTATTTGTTAAAAGGAGGGAGACAGCTTATCAGCGTGATTGATGGTGTCAAATGTGCTTCTCAAACAGTTTTTCAGCTTCGCTTGACCGTGGGTGGTCGGCCGGGAGGAGAGCTGTCACATTGATCGATGAAAAACCCCATCAGCACCCCGCCATTAAAATTACCATCATTATGGGGCAATAAATTTCATTTATCTTCCCTTTAATTAAGCCTGTCGTTGAACTTTGACCCCCGTTTATCCTCCTTGATCTCCGCTGCTTCTCAGCAGGTCAACCACAGACGGCGTCGGCGTAGTCTGATTGATTATCGGTGATGAATACGGAACGCTTCACATTCTTTACAGCGCCAATCTGACATCACGGCTTTGACGGGACTGACAGGAATGAAACCCATCTGTGAAGCCTCTTTAAAACGAATGATAAAAAGCCTTGGAATATATAAACAGAACATATCGTTTGTCACAAAACCGCCGTCAGACTCGACGTCCTGCTGCAGCAAAAGTGATTAATGTCACCGTTATTAAAAAAACCAATGAAATATCATATTTGCAGTAAAGCAGGATGACGTCTGGCTGCCTGGTGCCATCAAGATGCTGAACAATCACAACAAGAAGCTTCAACAGAGCTCTTCATCCTCACGGCCAAGGGTGGGCAAATACGTGAGTCAGCAAAATGTAATGCATTGCCTCCTCCAGCTCTGCTCCTGTTCAGTGATGCAGGGAGATCCCACATGACCTTTGCCCTCCTGACAAGTAGCCTCTGCTGCTTTTAGTTTGACTAATGGCGGTTTAAATTCAATGCAGCGGCACCCAGGAGTGGAAAAAAGATGGAATGACGCAGGTGATAACTCATCTAAAGTTGACTCTGAGCATCTTTAAATACCGGTAACATTGAGTCGATCACTATAACTTATATTTAATCCTGTTCTTAGTATCGACGCCAGTGTCAGGAGAGTCAATCAGTCAATACAGGCCTGGAGCAATGCTGTCTAAGTCGCGGGAATGACTCGAGCGTTCAGACGCGAGGGGAAATATGAAGAGGGATGCCGTCATCGTCTGTGGATGAATCATCGGCAGCAATGCCACCATAAAAACAAACATGCAAGTAAGTTATGGATAAAACTACCAGGCAATGCCAGCATAGCTGAGATTTGTCTTTCAGATTCCCCTCCAGGACATAATCTCACATCGCCTCCCACACAGCGGTAGCTCCAGAGAGGTCAGAGCGCCTACAAAACCTGGCTCTGGAAACAGCAACAGGTTATTTATTTGAGGTGAGTGACACTTATGCAAAGTTAGCAGGAAGTGGAGGTGTGAGAAGGTAAATATCACCCTTATAACCTTGCAGGGGGGGGGGGGCACTCTGGGTTGCTAGACTTTCCAGACTAAAATGTACTTCAAGCAGATGTCGAGAAAAAAACAAAAAAAATTTGAAAGATTAATTTAAAGTAAAATGTGGCACCTTGGACAGCCGCACACATCAATCCATTAAAGTTCCCCACAGTTCCTTCATTCTTCTTTTCATTTGTCAGGCTATAAATCAAAGAGCGAGTTTACCGGTGACTCAGTAAGGCGTTCGCCGGAGACGCGGCGCGCAGTAACCATGTAGGAGTAAGAGCTCCAATCATTTCAACAGCTCTCTGGAGCTCTTTCTGAATCACGAGGCGAGCAGAAGCTCCACCTGATGCAATTCAAGCAAATTACTGGATGATGTCAAAGATTATGAAAGGTGCTTTCTGCTCCTACGGTTTGCACATCCGGTCGGATTCGTCCATCTTAACCGCGCTAAACAACACACCTTCACTTCATTTTATTTGTTCCGTCACTCTTTGGATTATTTCTGACGCCTCCTCCTGTTGCTGGGAGTATGAACCGAGGAGCGCACGACAATTCTTATTCCAAATACGCCCATTAAACGTGGGGAATTATCTCTAAACTACAAGGGCAACCTGCTGCTTGGAAGCGATTTACTACAGACCCCCACCCCCCCGCTCACCATCACCTCACCTAAATGCCGACGTTTATCAAATCAGCGCTCCCATCTTCTGCAGAGTACAATGTCTCATCTCTCGCCTGCAATTTATCCACCCCCGCCACCACCACCCCTCCTCTTGTACTTTGCGGTCGACTCCCCAAGGCATGTTTTCCCTCCGTCTCTAACAAGGAGCCGTTCTTCTCGTCTTGAGAACAGCTTTTCACGGGGCAGAGGAATGAGTGTGGCTTTGAAATGAGGCTTTAAAAATGATTGGGGTGGGGGGTGGGAGGGGTTGCACCAGGCTGGTGGTTCCCAAATGCTATCAGTTGCAATGAAACAAACCCTCTCATTAGGATGTCGGCGTGATCTCTCCCAGCAGTGACCCGTGGGGCTCGGATCAGGATGGGAGGCCACACTTCTGGTAGCGGAGAGGAATCCATGGTCTCATTATAGCAAAACATTCACGTCGTGCTTAAAGGGAAAACGACACGTCTGTTTACCATCACTGCCGCAGGAAACGGCCTCCGGTGTAACTCCTACATCAGCAACCACACATGAGTGCATCCCGCAACCTTTTCCCCACATACCAGGTGCGCCGGCTTAATCAGATTACTTCATTTGTCAGGAGCGTGTTTCGATTCCGGCGAAGAAGTGGATGGAGTCGCCTGTTTTTTTTTTGTTTTTGTTTTCCCACCACCTTATTCCCCTGACAAATCGCTGCGGAAGTCCGTTTTCCACGAATCCCATCATGCGTCATGAGGCTTTAAGGAGCGGCACGCAGTCATGCCTGGAACGTCTTCTCTCGCTTAATGGTTCAAGGAATACATGTAAGTGGAATTGTCGACGGGAAGTGGATGATGATGTACGCAGGTTGTTTTTAACATTTTAAAGCAGAATAAGGTGTCCCACAGGGCAAAACTCCCATGAGAAGATAATATAAATAACGTTATCCAGGATTGTCTTTCATATTCCAGCACACGTCTGTACAAACGTGTACGAACGCATCTAAAAATAACTTATTACACCAGATAGTGATGAAAAATACGTTACGACTGTAACCCTGGTTACGGAATACGTTATCTCTATGGTTTAATATCACTCCTTACATTTAACCAAATCATTCCTGTTGAATAATTGAGCTTTGTGATGCTCTGCAGTGACTCGATTCATTCTGTTATCTTTATTCTCTTATCATCTGCAGCTGGAGGCGGGTGTAGAACCAAAATGAAACACAATATGGTTCATTGTAGGTGTAATAAAGCATCTGTCTTCATAGCAGAGGGCACAGATGTTGATGAATTATAGATATTAATAAATCACTTCTAATAATATTGTGAGTATATTAGATTAGGTTAGAAACCCAATCAACATTTGAGGACTTAGATCATTTTAATCCCTATAAATCGAAACACTGGGGTGGAATCTCTGAAAACAGAAGGGGTTAGGGTTTAATTATTATGGTTTATGTTTGTAACGGAAAACAAACGTGAAAAACCGAGTCCTAGAAGCTTTTACTCGCCCAACCCCCTTCTCTAGTTGATTAATTTTACATTTCATGGAAGTGAACCTGCTCCAAGAACCTTGAGGACATAAATTATTCACTATTTAACATTAGGACTGTGTTTGGGGATCAGGTGGGGTAAGCCTGAATGCAAAGCAGTACAGTAAAACCCGCTAAAACAATCCTCACCACACACATACAACTTCACCCAGGCAATATCCTCACCCCGCTCTCGAACAGATGAACACCTGCCTCGAGGGTCCGGCGTGACATCAACAGAACTCACGGTGTGGACAGACACAACAAGAAGGACCAAGAATATCAATGATCTGTCATTTCTGCCTCCAGATGTTCACAGCTGGATCATTCCACCCTGATTGCTCGTACGGTTCGATGGACACGGATGTAAGTGGATAAGCGTGATGTGGGGGATAGTGCTGTTCCGCCGCCGACAGACGTCATACTGATATCGGGATTTAAAAGCAGCTGGTAGCAGGTAAAGGCTACTGGTTTAAAGTGTTTAAATGGTTAGTTCCCACCGTCATCGCTGACACACTTGTTTTGAACTTGTTTTGCTTTATCTCTAGTTCTTCATTAAAGGGAGCAGAACTGAATGTCATCTTAAATGCTATGGTGACCCAAAATAACATGACTTCATATTCAATAATGACGACGTCCTTTAGCCTGTATTAACTGTGATGACAGTAAATTAGGAACTGAGGTTGGAAGAGGTTGGGGTTAGGTTGAGTCTAATTTTCAAGACTTTCGACCCAAAAGTCAAAACTAAACAAACTTTTCTTAACTGCGACAGCGTTTCTGCATCTAGATTTGCAAATTAACTGCTTCAGGTTCTGTCCTTTCATTTGAAAAACGTGTTGGGATGAAGTCACATGACTGGATCACGTCTACACATGAATATAATCAAGACTTCCTGCTTCGAGACGAGGTCGTCTGACGTCTCCTCCTCAGCTCGTCTGCAGCCAGTCTTCAAACTGAGAGTCTCTATCTTCTCTCTCTAGGCTGGTTCCAGGCCTCCTCCGTCACACACCCCTCATTAATGCTGATGGGTATCGATCGCTTTCAATCAGCTTTGTCTGAGTCCAACCCATCTGTATACTTGCACCACCTCTTATGAAATATTAACGCTGACATGCACAGGCTAATCGCGTGGGTCGATGCCTCTCAGTGAGCGAGGAGCTCACTCAATGTGGATTGACGGACGGATTTTTGCATCATTCAAACCTAAAAAAGCCCCTATCAACATTTAATAGGTGTTACTTTGGTATAAATGCTACTTGATGAAGAAGAAGAGGAAGGAGGAGGAAGAACATCAATGTTCAGAGCCTGTTTTCACCTTCAGCTTCAAAAAAGGCTTTGTTTTTAAATCTCCAAAAACAGGAACTACCACAAAGAATGAAAGCAGGAGCGGCGTGTCTCCGGCGGGAGTAACGATGCAAAGATTAGGGAGATGCTTTCAGCCCCAAGAAGCAAATTAGCAGATTCACAACAAAGAAATGTCAGTTTGCCTGAAGGTTCACAAGAAAAGAAAATAAAGGATTACACGAGGGGCGAATTAGTGAATTTGCAGCCTCCTCTCTGCATGAATGATTTGTAGGGTAAATAGAAAGAGAGCAACAGAACTGTCAGGAGAAAATAAAGAGGAAGCAGATCGAAGTGGAAAAAGAGAGACAAACCTACAAATGGATTTGTGGGATTCAAGGAGGGTCGCACTACGATGGATGAGCCCGGTGGTTTTCCAGAGCAGGGAACTTCTTTACTGATGGATGACTGGATGGCTCCATCTAAATGGGCTCTATTGATAGAGGAAGCAGAGATCTATAATGATCTATACATATCAGCTTTGTGCAAACACCTCCTCCATCTTCTCTTGGTGGAATTAAGGCGATGCCATGCGGGGAAAAAATAAAGATCTATGCGATCCCGGAGCGATTGATCTCAGTGTTCTGCTGCTTTTGTTCATCACCTTCCTTTCTTTCAATTCCACCGTGATAAAACGAGCGTGGCTCTGCTTTCTAGCCATTTCTATTTTCGGTCCATCATGCATTTCTTCTTCTCTTAATGTCCTTTATTTTCATTGCTCTCTTTGTGTCGTCTCCCATCCTGATGACAAACGAGGTTTAAATCCACATGCTGCAAACCTTCAAACCTTTTTCTGCAGAAGAAGAGCAACGCTAAAATTTGTTTGGATCCAACAGAAAAAGCTGAATGCTCTTCAAGCAATATCATTTAACTTTAAATATAAAAGGCCATTCAAGCCTTCCAGATGGTCTCCTATAAATTTTTTGCGTAGTGTCCCCTAATAATTTCTCTCACTGATCGGATTTGGCAAGTTTAGAGCGAGTTGCTCAGAATACATTTCAAACAGAGCTTTGAGCACTTTTAAGAAATTCCAATCTACATCTGCTGTTTACAACGAAACAAATACGTTTCCCATTCTTTGAGCGCTTTCATCTCTATCCGATGCGCCGGGTGGATAAGCAGCCGCAAAGTCAGCGTGAGGACATCCTGAGAAGTTAAAAAAATAAATACAGCGCACGCACAAGCAGTGCAACCTCCCCGCTCTGCTGACTCACTCCAGCAGTCACGATTCAGACTGAAGAGCAAAGCTGATGTCAGGCGGCTGGAAGAGATAGTAGTGCCCTGACAACCAGAGATAAAAAGGGGCAGGGGGGCTCTGCTCACACAACTGTTGACTAAATCTTCCATCGTTGCAGGACGATGGATGGGTGATATGCAGCAGCCAGGTAAGGATAATTAAGTCATACGAACAAGCAAAAAATTCCAAATAAAAAAAGGAAAACTGAAAACCTGCCAACGACATCTTAACTTTCCGATTCTGAAGGACCAGTTTGTCCACATGTGAGTCAAAAAAACCAACATGAGTCATCAGAACACTTTGAATTGAGATTCAGGCCTTGAAGACGTCGCATTAAGCATCAGGAAAAAAAAAACGCAGCTCTGATTTTGTTGCGATTACACACAAAATCACTTAACACGCCAACGTTAAAGTAGATTAGATGAAGGGTTCGCAGGATCTATTCGTATTTTAATGTTTCTGATTCAACAAGCAAAACCAGGATGATAAAGAAAAAGTAGCTGGATCCTGTTAAATGAAATAACAAATGCACCCAAGCACAGACATACAAATGACTTATTTATCCAAATCTGATCCAGGCACATGAAGGGAGCAGCGCATCCTGAAAATTACATTTACAGCTCAGACTGTGGGGTTTTTTTGTAAATCATTTCTTAAAAGCATCTCCATACCGAAAGAATCCATTTTCAAGCTGTCAAATCACTTCATTAATGGAATAATATAATTACAGTTTGCTGTCGAAGCGCTAGTCCACATGTGACGACTCAAATAAGATGATCAGAGCCGCTGGGCAGCTCGTCTAATAGAATGTCTCAGAAGAAAATAAATGAGGTTTTAATGTGTTTTTTAGTGCAAACTTGTAGTGTGTGATTTTAAAAAAAATGTTATTGAATTAACAAACTACTCGTTGGACCCCGTCTTCCTTTGTGCCTAAAAGCTGCTGGTTCCAAGTGTCAATCAGAAAACCTCAGATGAAGAAAACAATTATACCGACCCACACTGCAGCTTTAGCTCCGCCCACGAAGTCAGCATCACGGCAAAATGAACGCCGTTTAAAAAATGTTATAACCTTCTGTCGCTGGGTGAGACAGGCTGGGCGTTTGTCACTGCCAATGTGTTTGTCGACCAACAGTGTGTGAGGAGAGGAGTGAAGCAGCTGGTAGCTTGTTTGTGTGCGTGTGTGTGTGTGTGTGTGTGTGTGTGTGTGTGTTAGAGAAACAAACAGAGGTAGTGCACGTATAAAATCTGCACATGAGCTCAATGACGTCCAAACGCAAACGCCTCAAACGTCTCGCACACGTGAGAAAAACAAATCTCATTTCGTTTTGAATGAGTTTCCACAGCCGTCTGTAAAAACCTCCCTATTAAACCCGTCTCACCAACTGTTGCTTCACCGACTGGCTCCCAGCGGTCGCTAAGCTATGGTGACGTCTGCCCGCGGGGGCCGAGCAATTATTAACATCAGGGAAAAGCAAACCCTCTCTGCTCGCTGCTATTTGCTTTCTTATCGTTTTTCCATCTCGCAGACATTAAATGATAAGACGGGCTCGTATCACTCTTCAGTTTGAGCCGTTCAAAACTCATTAGCTGTGAACCGCCAGCGATGGAATCTTCATTTTGCTTTAAATCCAGGCGTTATTTTCGCTGCTTCGTCGTGTCTTTTTTTGCTCCTGGCCCGCTGTGATTGGCTGATGGGCGGCCCGGACCGTAGAACCAGAACTGTTTTTATTGTGGCTCTGATGCTCTGATGAACAGATGAGGCCTCTTGGCACCGAAAGCATGGAGACGCTTTTAATGCTTCATGACTGGTTCGCCATAAACCACAACGTCCTCATCCTCTTCCTCCCTCATAACGGATTATTAGCCCACATGACATAAACCTCGGCTGCTCTGACCCAAAAACTACATCCTGAAGAGTTCATTCACAGATTCACCCCCAATAAACTTTCATTCACTACTTCTGAACCAATTAAGCTTTAACTCATTCATTATCTCCCCCCTGCATCCGTCTTCCCCCACATTAGTCCAACTTGAGGGTCTGGAGTTGTTTTAACTCTACTATCCCCACATTCATCATCACATCCCCCCACCCCCCGGCTCTGTTCCCTGCTGAGCTGAGACGCAATCTGACCTAGTTTTCATTTCACTGAAGTATTTTTTTCTGTCAGCGTTTGACAAAAAATTGTGCTATAAGATGATGTAGTGAGTGGAAAGGAGCAACGAGCGAGGACGGCCACGTAAAAGCAGACATTTTCGACCCGAAAGTCAAACGCTGGTCGATTTAAACATTCTGGATCGCCTGTTTCGAAATCCGCTCTCAGCTTTCGGGATAACGAACGAGTCAACGTACGAAGGTGGTGAGGAATCCGTAACCCTCCCCACCATTTCCCGCCACAGAGACCCTTCCTCTGACTTTACTGACGGCGCTGCCTGCTGGATGCATCCACCGATCGGGAACGATCGCTCACTCCTCAATGGCTTTGCTGTCGGCTCTGAGCACATTTTGCTGATTTATGTTCAAACTAATGCACACAATAATTTATCTATTCATGTATGACGCAAACTCAGGCTGTTTGCTTCCATGAAACGAACGCCACAATGATTCATGAATGTAAACAAAGGCCTGTGAAGCTAACAGCTAACAATGACGACTGACACCGCGGGGATCAGATTTCCCTCTGATGGATCCATCATTCTCCATCCTGGTCACATTTAGCTGTGATTAATGCGCGAAGCGTCCCGGCTTCATGTAGGCAGAGGTGGAGTCAGTGGAATAAACACGTCTCTTAGAGAAGCAAATAGCAAAAATAAAACTGGATGGGGCTTAAAGTGAACCGAAGCCAGGAATGGCGTGCAGCTGAAGATGGATTGGCCCAGTCAAGGGACGAGACAGAGCCGAATGAGAGGAGACGCTAATGGGAAAAAGATGTGTGGCCCTACTTCCATACCATCCATCAGATAAGTGTGGATTCTCCGTCTCGTTTTGGTCTGTCCATCTGAGCTCCATAATGGACCCGGGGTGACGTGGGGGGAGCGTGCCCGACAGAAGTTCACGTTCATTAGTTAGAACCTGTCGCTTGGTACTGCTCCTCCGGCTCGGTGAGGAATAAAGCCCCTTTAGACCTCAGTCACTTCACCCCAGAACAAAACGCTGGCCCAGACCCACGCAGCCTGAGCCTCATGTCGGATCCATCTAATGTAGCCTTGCTCAACTGAGCTGCTTTTATGAACCCACCTTTGGGCAAGAGGAGCAAAAGATCAATTAACAGCTTAAAGCTCGGGGAATATTTCCGATATTACTTTCAGAAATCTGCGATCAAAGCGGTCTGAAAGTGAATGGCGATCCCTGCCCCGCCTTCTATGTCCCTTTTTCAAGCTTTTCAGGGCAGCTCAGGTTTTAAAAACGTTACATATTCTGCTATCTCTGTAGGTCAGGGCCATCCTGGAGGACAATCACAGTGGTTGGCGTTGAATGGACTCTGCTGCACCATTATTGATCCGTTTGATTGGCTGCTTCCGGCAAAAACAGGTGTTCCAGCATCGGCACTGAATTATCACAATAATGTCCACAGGTGTATTTATTCACCGCCGAGCCTGACCTTTCACCAAAATAGTGAGATCCTTCATACAACCCAGGCTTTGATTGTGTGTGTGTGTGTGTGTGTGTGTGTGTGTGTGTGTGTGTGTGTGTGTGTGTGTGTGTGTGTGTGTGTGTGTGTGTGTGTGTGTGTGTGTGTGTGTGTGTGTGTGTGTGTGTGTGGTGGTAGCCTTTTGATGGGCTGTCTTTTGTTATGTGTGCCAAAATTTGACAAGAGGAAAGCGCTACCTCTGATTACCGCCCAGAAAAAAAAAATGGATGCATCATTATTTACCCAACAAAAAAAAATGTTAATCCCCATTATTCCATGAATATCTGTGAGATTAATTAGGGATTAAACCGTTTGCTCTGGGGACAAGGCCACTGCTTGCACAACAATGAGTTGCAGCGCTACACAGCCGGGGTAAATACTGAGCACTGCTGCTCATGCTTATTATTTGCAGTTAGTCGCCATCTGCATCATAAACGTCTCTCGTTGTGTTTGCAATGCGATCTCTGGTTTCCTCTCACACACACACCACCTGATCCATGAATGCATTGTTGCTTATTGTTGTAGTTTGATGAGCTAAAGCTATCGTCTTCTTTTTAACTGCCTGCGATCTGGTTCCGTCCAGAGAGATCGGAATTTTCCAGACGACTTCATTCAAGAAGAGAAAAAAGAAAGAAATAGCAGGAAAATGTGAACCAGTTCTGATTTTTTAAAATCCTGACGAATTCCAATTTGGAACATTCCAGATAAGGTTAAAAAATGAGATAGAATTAATCAGATCTTTGTCTGATTCCTTATCATTCCTCTAAAATCTCTTTTATATCCCCTGATTGACTTTCAGGTGAGCCTGCGTCCAGGAATATGAATAATAACCGGGCAGATGTGAACAGAATCACTCGAGGGGATTTACTGATGCTCTGTTGGATCATCCACACAGACGGTGCGTAAATCAGTGGATGCTTTCAAACTCCTAAAGGCACATATAGATTACATTCAGTCACTTTATATTCCTGTGAACCAGGGGAAGAACTGAAGTGTTGGCAGACGAGCGATGCCTCTGACACCGGCTGTCCGACACAACCAGAGCATGACAAGCACAATGATGCCTCGACAGAAGCTCTCAGAAGCGTTTTTAAAAAGGACTTGAAATAAACCCTGAAAATGGTCCGGATTTGATTATTTCAGACTCAATCAATCCATCTTGAAAACAACAGTCTGCATTGCTGCGGCTGGAAGTGTGCACTAAGGAGGATTAGTCCGGATTAGAATTGAGTGATACAGGAAGTCAGTGGGGACTCAGGATGTCATTACTTTCACAGGGAATCCTCCAGGGAAGGACAGACGCCGAGTTCTCAGCGCCACAAAAAGCCATCATATGCTTATGCTGTTGGTATCTATGACTATTAACCCGCTAGGAGTTCAAGCTGAGGGATAATTAGATAAATACAGGAGATAGATGACAACTATTTGGAGCCTCTCACCAGCATGTCGGCTCCTACAGCTCCTCAAACATCTCAGGTCCATTAGTCTTCACAGTGAAACAAAACTGGAAGCAGAGATGCGGTGTTATTTTTCAGGTCTGTGTGAATAAATAAAATTCCATCAGTTTTCATATGAGATCCTACGTCTGATACATCTGCAAACAGTGTGTGTTTGTGTGTTGTTTTTTTTGCATCTATACAGTACATAAGCTGAGCGCTGTCATCAGTCGGTACCTGAAGCATCTCCAACAAAACAAAACAGAGACGAGAGACGACAACAATGCCGACCGTCAGCTGTACGCCATCTGCTCGTGAACGGCTCACAAAACCGTCATACATTCGCCGCTAATGCCTCCGTTTGTGTGTGAAGGCCTCTCATTGTGCTTCTATAGATACCTGGAGGTCTCTACCAGTCAGAGCTGACAAGGCCTCCAGGACGAGAGTCCAGTTGCGTCTGATTCATTCAAGGATGTTTTTTTTTTCCAGAGAACGAGCAGTTACACTTTGCTGATGATCTGCACCAACATCTGGATCAAGGCTTGGGGGGGCGACGGGGAAAACGGAGCTGCTGTCTCGTATTAACGATGGATCAAAAGATGGTATTTAATGTTAATGATGTCTTTGTGCTCTCTAAATCAGTCTGGCTGCTCTCTCTAATAGACACGGATACCTGCGCGGTGCTGAGAGGCGAACAAGCTAATTTAGTGAATTTAGACTTCATCAGGTCTCCATCAAAACATCTAATGCTTCAGAGCAGATGCTAATGTGAAATCAAAAACTGAAAAACATTCAAAAGAAGAAGAATTATACTCCTGCTTTCATGAGATTTGTGACATATGTGCAGCAAAAATCACCCCCATTGCCCCCCTTGCATCACCTTGATTTGATTAGCCTCCTGCTCGCTAGCTGCTCTGTTGTGATGAGCTCTCAGCAGATATCTGCAGGCATCTGTGCTGTGATTAGACGCGGTGAGCAACTCACCAAGTGACAAGCAGCACACACACACATGTAAGAACCTGTGCACACGCCAAAACATCACTAATCTGTGTTAAAGCACAGCAGACAGTTCAATGTATTTCACTCTTACAAGCTCATAAACTGAATATTAAACTTATTACATCATATCAGGGCGAGACGCATCGGTAATAAAGTGAATATTCTACATCCAGACGTTTCTACGTGATCCAATTTTCAATCTGGATCCACAAAATCTTTGTGGAAGAAAACTGTGGAGGCATTTGTGGAGTTATGATTCATGTTCTTGCTCACCAATGAATATTTTCGCTATGCAAACTGCCTTATAAATATGCACTGTGTCACAGTAACTAGGCACGGCAGGAGTTTTACGCTTCGTAAAGGCAATCAGAATCTCAGAGGCATAAAAGAGCGAATTTCACGTCTCTAATAAACAAGACGGCTCATTATGCAATCTTTAAATACAAACATTAAATCATTTTGATGTGTTTTTATTGCTTCAGACTGTTTTTAAAAAATTCTGCACTATACAATTATATTGAGGCATACAGTATATCGCAAATAGTCTACAAAAAATGCTTCTCTTATTTACTGCCTTTCTTTTTTCAAAGCACCAAAGGGGTGCCTTAAATTTTCTCTTGATGTGTGCAGAAGGAAACCTTCATTTCTCCAGAGGCCTCCTTCGTTTCACAGTCACCTTGTAGACTTAAAGCCAGCATGACAAACCTGCATTCATACATAAAAATTGCTTTTTGTCCCGGTGTCAATTCAGGCAACTTGAAATAAAAACATTTACAATGAAACTTGGATTTATACGCTGCTTACGAATGTTAATAGAAGCCTCATGAATTCCTATTAATTATTCATAACAGGTGTATAAACACTTGAGATGAACAAACTTACCAATTACCACATAATTATACTTAACTGTACAATTTCTAGGAGTTTTTAATGCCCCTGAATGTAAAGAGAGCGACACCTTATTAATAAATGCTTTGTTACACACTTAAACAGTTACCTTTGTGTTTCTGAGCCCCCTGTCTGATGTCATGTGACAAAAACAGGTTTATAATCAACTCCTGTTAGCCTTAAAAGCTGCACGCTGCATCCTTCAAAAAGAAACAACCTCATGCAGTATCTAAACTGACTGAACGTGTTTGTCAGTCAATGTTTGGCCTCTGGTTTTGTTCCAGATGCAGCGAGCTGAAACCAGAGCTAATCGGAGCCGACGTCGTTGGCCTGATGGCAGGAAAATGAAAATAAAAATTCTCTGCAGTAATTTAACACCGCGCATGTTTGAGCGGCACTCTTATCCTGATGCCTCGGCCGTACCGCGACTTTACAACCCATATACGGACGTCTGTTTGAGTCCCTGATGGTTTCAGACACATCCCATCTGCACTGACTCAACCCCACACACACACACGCACTCTTAGATAACACCCTCTCTCTATTAAATCCATGTCCCACATCAGCATTAACTTTTAAAAGACTTACTGCCCACTGCCAAGTCCTTGTGTCTCATCCATTATTAACTCCTCACTGGCCACTCGTGTTTTTCTTCCTCGTTCCAAACACGCAAGAATCCCAGTTTGACCGTCTCAATCTGGACCAGCCGGTATCTCTCCTCACTTCACTCAAAGCACCACTAAATGATCAGTCTATCTACTGGTTCTCCTCATACCCGTCGGGTCATTGGTAAACATTATGCTCTGCTGATGACAACCAATTATATGACCCAGGAATGTCTGTAACTTCTCAGGATAATGGTTGCAATTAAAAAACTTATGGTCGCTAATGTAGCTGTCAAGTATAAAGATGCAGGCGTGGATTTGGTCTGTGTGAAGATAAGGCTGGTGATGCAGTCGTGACTCTCTGACCAGTCGGTGGTCAGCGTTACGTGTCACGTTTTAGTCCCTGCTCATCAATTGTAGAACCTCAACACAGAACAAGGAAGTAGGTTCCAGGTATTTTCCTCTGATGGAAAACCAGAGGTGAGCACAGAGAGCTGGTACCAGATATCATTCCTCAACCCCTTTCCTAGACACACACACAAAAACACACACACACACCAGATGCTTGCTGACAGCTTTAAATTCAAACTGGTGAAAAGGTGAGTCAACATCCTCCACTCCTGTCAACAGCACTGAATATCCTCCCTTTAAAATTGCTGCGCATGTGTGTGTGTGTGTGTGTGTGTGTGTGTGTGTGTGTGTGTGTGTGTGTGTGTGTGTGTATGTGTCTGTGACGGATGCCAACAATAAAACCTAGTGCTAGAACTGTCTGTGTCGATAAAGTTTTCATTCTCTTCTCAGTATAGAAAGTGAATTTATGCTGTGGAATAAGACATAATAACATAATAGATGGAAAAGAACAAAATAATAGACAAAATAAAAGCCGACATATTGAATGGAGCTATTGTATGCAGAACAGAACAGGGTGATAGAACTGTAACAAATAGATTAGCATAAAAACTCGAAGGGAGGGGCTGGCGGTGTAAAAACTTCTCCAAAAGATGAATGGCTCTCTTCAGGTCAGAGGCATCGCTTCTCATCCTCATTCTACTTAGGACTGACCCAGGATCAGATCCCATTTAATCCTGGGGCCAACCGAACCTGACCCCATCATCAGCCAGGAGTCAGGGCTCAGAACCCAGAGCAGCATTCACTCAAAACGGCGCTCACGCTGCGCCTCCCAAAGCTTCGCAAATGGCAAACGAGGGGCGCTGATTTGCATTTCCCTCCTCCCTCCATGCTTGTGGATGATTGATGCCTCATCCTGAAGGACTAATGAGAACGCAGGCAACCGCATACATATTTTATAACAAAGCAACGTTTCATGTAAAGGCAAATGCTATGCCTCAGATCAGGTTACGACCAGATGGGGTTCAGTTTTTTGCTTTTTTTATTGCAGCGAGGCTGATTACATCCTCTTATCAGAACATGTGACACCAAATCATCCCACTGAAATAGGAGCTACAGTAACCGTAACTACACGACTGGTTTCCTCTGCAGCTTCTAACGTGGCTGTTTTTGACTCGTAACAATAAAGACTTTTGACACGACGTTCTCAGAGAGCAATCCCACGTGCCTCCAGTTAAAACCCATCAAACACTTGTTTGCCGCTTCGGTTCTCATTTGTATTCGCGGCCTCCATCCTGCTGGATGTGAACCTTTTTCTCACAACACCTCGCGGCGACTTGCAGCAGCTTGATTGCATTGCAAATTGCAACGATCCATTTACTTCTCTTTTCTTTAGGTTCTGTCAGTCTGCAAAAAAAACATACCTAGAGTTTACTACAGAGCATAGATGTGCTCTCTCCTCCTTTCTACATTTCTAAAACTTTGTGGGATTACGTTCACGCAAATCTAACAGCCCACGCTGTTTTCTCTGGGAGACGGCTTCTTTCTCAGACTGTGATGTTGATTTCTCGAAGCTGAAATACTACATGAACTGAAGAGATGCTGCATTTAAGGTCGCAAAAAAATAGGACAGTAAAGCAGGCCTTCTTTCACTTAGAGCGCCCATCCTTGTAGGTCAAACGGTTCAGTGATGTCACGCCACCTCTCAGCTGTTGTGGGTTAGCATCCACCTGCTGCTAAGATGAACGTGCTAACTGTTGCGATTCAGACTTCCTCTCTTCCCTTAATGCTGCAGTATTTCATTTGCTCTTTACACATTTTCATTCCATACAACAACCTCCTCTTCCTGTCATTACAAGCTAATATATCTGAACACACACACACGTGGCTGATGGTGTTTTGCATTTCTTCCTGCACCTCCAGCTTCTTTCAACAACATATAGACCTGCTCAGCTTGATAAACACGGACATCGCTTATGATGAGTTCAATGACAGCCTGTGTTTTGTGCCACTCATCAATACATTTCAGTTTTTAAATACCAATACAGATGCATAATTAATGCTGGTGCAAACACACTTCAGATGTTACATCGTCCTCAACAGGGCAATAAAATCAAGCCGGAGAATAAAACTGTCGGTAAACATATATCAGAGACACTGAGTCATGCAGAGACCTTCACTGTAAAAACCTTCAGAGTAGTTGTCTTAAAAAAGGATTTACCTGTAAAGACGCTGGTTAAGACGCTGATGGCGGAGTTAAAGATGGCTGTAAATGGCTAAAGCTATGGTTTTAAACAAATATCAATGCAATAAGATATGTCTTTGCTGAAGGTTTAGGTTATAACTGAGGTCGAGTATGTTTAAATTCAGGACAGTCTCCAATAAAAGACTCTGCAAAAGCAATCACACAGGCACTGGGAATGGTTTACCAGTATTTATCCAAGTTACTACGACTACCGGTAGTCGTGGTTGCGATATTATTATTGCCACATCAATTTGAAGCCTTTAAATGAGCAGCAGTTGGACCCAAACACACCGGAATAGACAGCGATGTAACTTTTATCCGGTGTTGCCGGGGCGTAAATCCCACCAGGAGGCTCCGCTCCGCTCCGTCTTCATTGTGCTGACTGGCAGTTCTGAGGCTGTCACTGCGTTCCACTTCCTGAGGAGCGGCTAATGAAATATTCACTTAGACTTCATCAGCACGATGGGAAAATGTAGGTTGTATGTTGTGAAAGTTGGTTATTCCCTGCTTGTTATTCTTCCAGAAACGCTACTCTGCTAATTGGAGCTAAAAAATAAAAAAAAAACTTTCTGACACCATCTTATGCTCACCTCTTCACCCCTGCACCATCTGTATTTTGCAGTAATGTGGACTAAGTAAATTTGCATCCTCATTATTTGCTGGCCTGATGCCTCCACATGCTGATAGGAGCCATGGCTGTTCTCCGTCTTCCTCCAGACTCACCGAGCATCACGAGCTCCAACCTTGCCCCGCTGCCCCTTTCCTGACGGAACACTGCAGGTGACGCTGTTAACATTCACATTTCTTTCTTTATCCTGGCTCTGGCTCTCGCTTCTCTCCAAAGCAGAAGGACACGTCTCAATCCTTCACTTTGATACTGATACTTCCGGTCTAGATTTTAGACAATAACGCGCTTTCGCTCTGACCTTTCTGTAGACGATCATGTTGGGGGAGTCGTCATCCGTGTCCATGCTGCTCATGGACCTCATGGACAGCAGAGGTCGCATCGGAGGCCTCGGGACGCTCTCCCTCGGTTCGTCCGACCCTTCGTCGGTGTCCGTCGTCTCGGCGGAGCTCGTCTGCTGCTCCTCCTCTTCTCCCTGTTGCTGCTGCTGCTGAGGCGCCTCAGCCATCGCTCCAGTCTCTCTTTCTCTCTCAGTCTTCTCCGACGTCCAGGTCCTCTCTGATTGTCTGCTCCCTTCTTCCTTCTTCTCTCTTTCTTTCTATATGTGCTTTCGCTCCAGAAGCTGCAAATGGGAGAGAGTGGATATGGAGTGAAATTAGTCTGTATAACTGAGGACGGAATGAAAGAAGGCATCAGAAACTCTCCTACGTTGGTGTTTTCACTCATTTATCAATCTATATGACTTTCTCATAGATCAGAATCAAGGTCGCAACCCCTCTTCTAGACGATGACCTGGGATCCAGACAGGTGAGCTCTACCTGCCACACATTGAACTCCTTCTCCTGGAAGAGATGATCTGCAAGGAGGCTTTGTGTCACATAAGTCTGAAGTCACAGCATATTAGAGGATGTTGTGGTTTTAGCTTTGCTCTTTTCTGTTCTCACTCATCTCAATAATTTATACGACTTATATGACCACCGTTAGAAGCTTGTCAGCCACAGTGATGACTGCAATGGCTTATTTTACAAAGGAGATACAACCCTCTTCATCACTCCACTTCTTAAACATTAGTCAAAGCTGAAACCAAAATTCTAAAAACTCGTTTTTATACTTTAGTTTTTATTATTTGGTGCTTTACTGTTTTTCTATTTTTGTTTTAAATTAGAGATAAGGCGTTTATTCGCAGTCCCTGCGTGTCACCTCTCATTGTGATGCGTTTGCAGTTTGTTTGATTGTGACGATTAATTAGTTATGGTACCAGACTAAATAAAGACAAATACAGAAGAGGCCATCAATGATTAAAAACGCTTTTCTCGGGGGGCGGAGACCGAACTGATGGAGGAAGCACCAAAAAATCCTCCAGATTCACAAAAGGAGCAGCACGGCGACGCATGACCTCACACTGCACGCACAAACACGGCATCCCATAACTCAGGCCTGCCGCCTCCTTTGTGAACGTTTGAAATGTGTCAAAATATTGACACCCAAGGACAGATGGTAGGAGATGAAGTGAGAGAGGAGGAGCAAAGGAGGAGATGGGATCCAACAGGAAAGAAGAATTTATATATAGAGATGGAGCGAGATAGAGGGAGAGGGAAAAGAAATTCAGCAGCAGAAAGTAGGCTGTAGGAAGATGGTGAGAGACAAATGAGGCAAGCTAAGAAGACTCAAGACTCTGCCGCCTACATCCCTCCATGTTTCACTCGCATCAGCTGGTTTCTTTTCTTTTGGACATTATGACTGTAAAATGAGGTTGTGTTGCTTTCTTACATGACTGTAAAGCACATGTGTCAAACTCAAGGCCCGGGGGCCAAATGTGGCCCGCCACATCGTCTTATGTGGCCCATGAGACCATAAAAGTTCTAAAATAAGCAAAAAGTCAATATATTTTTCCTGTGAAAGTTTAATGTTTGTAACTTGAATAAGTAATATATTCAGAGTTATTTAACACTAAGGAGTAGTTATTTATTTTACATTATATTTAGTTACATTTAGTTGTATTTATTAGTTACATCTGGCCCTTTGAGGACAGCCTTCATCCTGATGTGGCCCTCAGCGTAAAAGAGGGCCACATCATTTACACCCAGATAACACCGAGTTTGACATCCTTCCTGTAAAGGAACAGACTCGGTCTCAAAGTGGAGCAAATCCCGGCAAATGTTTGACAGGAGCAATTAAGGCACATCAAATAGGCCACACCTGTGATTAGCTGCGAAGGTGCTCATGGGAAATGTAGTTCACGTGTCAAAATAAGTGCGACACGACAAAAACTTAACAGGACTTGACACAAAAACCTACTGCGAAGCAAATATTTATTATGACGAAGCAAATACAACAACACAATCATGAAATACACCAGAAAGATGTGTGTGTGTGTCGTTATATTCCATCAATGTTTTCACTGTACGGAAAGAAAGGCCACTGCTAGTTAGCTTAGCTGACAATCAGTTAGCATCCTAGTGAAGAATTAGCACAATATAGAACTTTAACTTTCAAACGCGTCTTGTGGTTAAAAGAGGAGACACACTAGAGAAAGATTAAATGTTAGCTTAAAGAAGGCTAAGCCACTAGTTTTTCCACACGATAAATGGATAAACCGCGTTAAATGACTTGAGCTCTGAGTCAATTAGCTAGGCTAATTGCTAGCCTCTATCGCGGCAGTGGAGGCTAATGGCTAGCTTAGCATCGGCAGGAATTCATTGATTTTGAGCCGAATCAACGAACTGACCATTTCTAGAACGTGTAAATGTTAAAAACAACGTGTTAATAGGATATTTATAAAAGTAAACATTCAGCTTTTCAGAAGTGAACACCAAATTGAATGATGCTTGCGTGTGTGTGTGCGTGTGTGTGAATGTGTGATACTAACACACGCCTTCAGCTCCATGTCTGCTGTCCTTCCCGATCAATTCTCTAATCACCCTGATGTTTCCAAGTTCAACACGCAAACTGACACGCAAGGTAGGACCGCCGTCGTCTCCCGCACACACGGCTCACCAGCTGCACCTGCCGCACAGGTATCCCAATGACGCGGCTCACGCCCGACCCGGTCGTAATTAACGCGCATTCCCTCCTTGCTCCATCCTGATCCCGGGATCATGTAAAGCCCTGCTGGAATGGGATCAATACGTGCGACATTCTCTGACTGGGGATTTTGCATATAAATGAAACGTTCGGGCTGAATTCACTGGTGTGATTATTACCTCTGGATCGGTGATTTAATGATTCAGAGGAGCGCTCGATTGTCTCTATTTGAGATGCCACAGACGAACCGCAGGAGCTCCAGCATCAGGCTTGGTGTAATACCTAATTTAATCTTTTAATAAACAAAATAAACATATGTTAAAGCGTCTTTCTTCTCGTCTCATGTCTCTTTTATGGTTTCTCCCCGTGGACCCTCAGCAGCGGTCCCCACAGGTTTTTTTTGGGGGGGGGGGGTTTTCTAAGAGCCCATCTCCTCCGCTCCAGGCCAGAGAGGAAGAGGATGTGTGGATGCTTCACACTGAGGGACATCCGCAGAGCAG
>NC_090794.1:4255000-4317500 GCF_040054535.1 Antennarius striatus
ATCTATACAAATATTTAGAGTATTTTAAATGCAATTCTTGCAAAATATAAGTTGTAAGTTGGGAAAATAAAATAAGCTAATAAGTTAGAATATTTATTCTCTTCTTACTACCATGCTCTGAACAACATATTTGTCTTGTGTTCGCATCCAAAGCCATCTAAAATCAGTTGTGTCTTACATAAGAAAAAATTGAGATCTGATATGTAATGAGATATAAAAATACTTTTTATACAGATGGAAAAACCGCACCCAACTGAGGTAACTAGCAGCTGTAACTAGCTGCTACTGTAACTATCTGTGCTAGCTGCAACTAGCTGCTACTGTAACTATCTGTGCTAGCTGTAACTAGTTACATCCCGTGTCAAAGCAGTGATGTGTTGTGTTTGCGTGTCCGTCCGTTAGTCCACCAAATATCTTCACAACCGTTGCAGATAGAACGATTAAACAAAAAGCACATTACTCAGGCAGCAAAGGGAAAACTAGGTCAAGGTCAAAATTTCAACTTTTGTACACTCAAGAACCAGATAAGATGGAAAGATGAGGGAGAAGGCCAGTGTGAGACCATAGATCATAGCTAGTGCTTTGATCAATGACAGTAGATCTTTGACCTATGCAAGTAGGTCAGGGTAATATTTTGAATTCAGGGGTGTCGCGGAATGTTGCATTGGTTCCTGTTACTACTGTCACTATCTGTATTAGCTGCACTTGCAATCAGCTGCTTTCTAAAACTCCCCGTCTTGGGGTTCAGTGACCTCATTGGAGAGTTTCTATTGGTTTAAACGACTTCCGGCTTATCGTCATCAAACTTCCGTCCCAAATCCTCCATTTAGCATCTAGCGACTATTAATTTCTTCATGTAGTTACAAATCAAATCACTCCTCAATGCTTTTTGTGTCTTCATTTCCAGGTCATTCCCACGAAAGACTCGGGACTGTACGTAAGTGAGAAACGCCATTATTTGGTATCCTAGACATTTCTTTACTCGCCCACATTTTCCTGAGATTTTAGCACCACAGTCACAGCGTTTTCCCGCCGCGCTGTAAGTGCAGCCGAGCCGGGGCACAGCTTGAACCGCACCGCTAGGAAGTTGTTGGTTATTATCAGCACGCTGACGTGAGAGAAAGAGAGCACTATGGTAATGGCATGGCAATGAGAAAGTGTGTGCACGTGTCCCTCAGGTAAAAACAGGGGGAACATGGAATCAAATCTGAGCCAACATCCTGAGATTGTTCCTGTTGATAAATTGATATCATTAAATATAAATGCCGAGTGTTTCATTCGCTGCCGCCGCGGGCTTGGAGCCCCGAACAGGAATGCTTTGAATTCAAGGCTGGAAATTTCCCCCAAATCATCAAATCTGACAACAAAGGAAAACTCAAATAGACTCCCTTAATGAGTTAAACACACATGCGCGCGCACACACATACGTACACACACACTCACACACACACCCACACACTCGTGTTCTTGATCTAATGAGTCTTTTAACCATCTTCCTTATCATCCCGTCTCCTCCCGACACACAACACAGCCGCACACACACTTTTTGTATGATCAATCTACATCAAACACTCGCTCATTTAAATATTCATATAAGGTGTTAGAAGATGGTTGGTCGGCCTCTCTCTCTCTCTCTCTCTCTCTCTCTCTCGCTCTCTCTCTCTCTCTCTCTCTCTCTTTCTCTCTCTCTCTTTCTCTCTCTCTCTCTCTTGCTCTCTCTCTCTCCTCCTTTTCTCTCTCCAGGTATATTAATAATTCCCCCTGTCTCTCCACCACACAGAGTTGGAGGTTTTTCCCTTCAGACAAAGTTTCTAGAAGTTTCTATAAATTAATAAGAGTGTGTTCTCTGTGAAGCCGGCAGCTTTGAACCCAGCGTATTGATCTTGCAGGTGAGTCGGCCGTGCCGGATCACGACTTCAAACAGAATCCAATGTTCTTGTGAAGAGGCTGGCCCAGCCCAGAACAATACCTTTATTACCCCTCCATGTGACTGGTCCAATCTGGGGGTGAAGGGGGTGGGACGGACAGGAGGCACCTGTGTGGTGTGGAAGGGGGTTAGGGTGGCTCAGGTTGGGGTTTTGATCGTAGTGATTTTGAAGGAGCGGCGGAGAGAGGAATCAGAGATGGATATTGGATGTGATTTGAGATGCTGAATTAATCACAGATGGGTGATGCTGAGGGTGGATGCTGTCGTTTAAATTACAGTTCAGGTCTGCTGCAGCTTTGCTCTAATGGATGAGCTGCAGTTTGGATCCTGTGGTCAATAACAGCCCTATTATTATCACTTACAATGATCCCTAATAGGAATTATATCAAAAATATTATTTGCAGCTAAGCTCATGTTGTATTGCAATTTCATAAATTGGCACACCTCTTAAAAAAACACTAATATAGAAAAAATATTTTAAAGAACACTATACAAATACAGGACGTATCAAATACAAGATATAAGGAAATGCAGTTTTTAAGATAGTCATCATTTTCCAACAGCAGTTCATCATGTCTACCACTGCAAACCTGGTGCTAGTTAAAGACATTTGTATTCAACAAACTGAACAGAATATTATTTTAATAATAAAAAAAAAATCCATCAGCACCTGAAAGGTGTATTTTAGTATTAAGTAAGCTGCACTGTTAAGTTTTGTCTAGGTAAACAGGCAATGCTGGAATGATGAATAAAAAAACTGCAATATTATAACTTGTAAACAAATGAACATTGAAAAAATACAAATAAAAATGCAATGTATAAGTGCATTTTTAAGAAGTAGCAGAACTTCGCAAGTAAGTAGTTTTTGAGATGTAATTTTACTGATGCAATGTAATTTAGTGATAAAAGAAAAAAGACCAAAAACAAGAAAAATATACTGCGAATAAGAAATGAAAAGTTTAAAAAAGTAATAATTAAAACGAAATAATTTGCATTTTTTAATAATAATAATAATATAATAATAATAATAATAAAAGTTATTATCATCACCATCATCATCCATCCATTCTGTGATTTAATTAAGGTTTTATAAAACTTTAGGTGTGACTCCCAATTTGTGACATTACCAGCCGGAGCATTAAAATTAAGCTCAATTTTCTATACATTAAATTTAAAAGAAAACAATAAGTTTAGACTCTAAACTTAGTTTTTTTCTGACTTTGTTTTTGCTTTAACGATACGATATTTACTTCAGCTTATGAAGACAGGAAGTCTGGCTGCTCTGCATCGTTTTAAACATTGTTACCTGAGATTAAGCATGAATTAACACACATCCTCCAGTTGCAGGTCTATAGGATATAGTTAATGGCAAAAACATCAAAGGACGCAACAATATTCACTATTAAACTTTTTATATTAGCAATGTGACTTAGTTGAATCTCATGTTAGAGACGTTGTTGTAATAATTATAAGTAGTGGGTGCTGTAGTGCTACGGTTAGGTTTATCAAGATGAGTGAATAAAACTAATATTTTTAAAAAGTTGTAGTGCAACAACTGAAAAAAATGCATTTATGCTGATTTTAATTGGATTTCTATAAAATATTTCAGGGCAAAGGAAAAAACAAACAAACATTAATTCCCAGATAAACTTACAAAACATAAAACCTAGATGTGAGTTGTGTCACTAGTCAACCTTGATGTGTGTTTGAGGTTGTGTGTCTGTGTGTGTGTGTGTGTGTGTGTGTGTGTGTGTGTGTGTGTGTGTGTGTGTGTGTGTGTGTGTGTGTGTGTGTGTGTGTGTGTAAGCATGTGTGAGTCAGACAGAGGCTGTGTAAGTGCTGATTAGCGATTAGCGGGTCTTCAGGCTGACGGAGCTGATCAGTATTTCCTCTGTGTTGAAGCTTTAGGGAACAAATCCCAACATTAACCCGGCTCTCATCTGCCTGGCAGAGCGCTTGCAGCAGCCTGCCAGCCATAGGTCGTACAACCAGCAACAACCGCGAGCTAAAGCGCGAGAATCCTCCTCTGACGTCGCCTCATTGTTGTCTCCTTTCAAATCAAACCCACGTTTGATCATTTCCAAGCCTCTAATGTTGCTCTCAACATCAAGGTTGATGGGCTGTGACACGCCATATTTATTTAAAAAATAGTCTAAAGTTTGTCACACTCACGCTTGACAAAAATGACATTTAAGTAGTACCCCTTGAGGGAGAAGTAAGTGGATTCCTATAGCACTATAAAAAAGTCTGATCCCCTTGAAGAGCAATAACTGGAGTAAAATGTTCCTTTCAAGAGCTGATGTGTCTCTCAGAAGACACCAGAGGAATTCTGACACATGATTCCTTCTGACATTGGCTTTAATTGATTTAATTCATAAGGAGGGCACAGGAAGCGTCACTGCTGGATGTGGGTGTTGAGCTGAAGACAGGGTTGTCTCCAGAGGTGCTCCAGTAAGGGCGGTGACCCCGTCATCTGCGTAGTTCTTCGCTCATATCAGTCATATCATCATTTGAAATGCAGATTTGTTTGTACTTTAAATTAACTGAAAGCAGAGGACAGATCTACAGTTATAACGGGTTCTTTTGTGGGTTTCAGTCTGGTCCACGTGAGACAAATGAGGCGCAATGACGTCCTGACTCCAGTCTGTCTTTATTGAAACCACTGATATTAAATGATTTTATACACAGTTGTTGAGAAAACATGGCCAATGTCTGTACTTTAATTTTGTAGTACTTGTAACTTGACACATATTTTATATTTGTACGTGAGAATGAGTTTCTGTTCTCATCCAAAAAATGTTCCATGAAGACAGATGATGGTATATTTTATCTTGTGGTGCATCTTCAACCATAAAATATTTCCAAAAGGACAAAGAAGTCCTCCTTCAAACACGTTAAGTGATCAGAATTTATTATAACCCACGCTGACATTTTTCCAAATCTAACATTTTTCTTTTTTTTTTCCTACTGCACTCATTATTTTGGTAAATTTTAATTTCTTTCAAAAAAAAAACAAACATAAAATCTTTGATTAGAATTAAATTCCTGTCAGCACAGTCTCCCCAGAGGCAGCCTGGTGGTTTGACAGCTGACACGCTGGATCCTGATTGGTGGTGACACGTGCCAGTCTTCAGAAGAAGCCCCGCCTACTGTGGCCAGACCTAGCTGAGTCGGTCGAGCGTCTGTCAGCCGCTCATCACCCAGTCCTTTTCATGTTTGCCTTTTTCTGTTTGTGTATGAACAAGAAAAGACATTCCAGTATAGTTCACACACGCACACACACACACACACACACACACACACACACACACACACACACACACACACGCACACACAACAATGAAGCTCCTTCGTCTTTTTGCAACTGTGCACGTGCGTTTCTATTCTGTGTTTGTGCATGTGTGTGCAGGTGTGTTTGCTACACACACACACACACACACACACACACACACTCACACACCCGTGAATCTACCCAGCAGCCTCTATGTTGTCTGCCAGGAGGGCAACATCAAACAGCCTCTAGCTGTGGGCAGGAGGAGCCTGGAGAGCGAGGGGGCCTGTGGAGTGAAGACTGGGCCTGCAGAGGCGGCTGGAAAGTCAATTGGCCACAGGGAGCCTGGAGAACGAGGTGGTCCTGCAGAAGAGGGGGGTGGGGGGTCTGAGGAGCAAAAGCAAGGGTCTGTTCAAAAAAAAAGAAGAGGAATCTAAACCCTGGAGATGACGTCAGCCCTGCAGCGCATCAAGCAACAATGAAAAGATTTAAAGATGGGGAAATAAAGGGAATCTAGAGACGTTTCTCTGAGCTCCACGGTCGTCATGGTGACGCTTTTTGAATCAGCTGTTGCTCTCTCTGACAAGATGTATGTTGTTTCAACAACAGCCCATCAGACGGAAAGGAGGGAGAGCGCGCGTCCTCATCCCCGCGTGCCACGCGTTTCCTCCACGAGACGATGTCCTCTTTTTATTGGCTGCAGGCAGACGAGGGGGGGGAGGGCCTGCAGGAGGCGGTGGACGGCGGGCAGGAGAGCAGGAGGAGAGGGTGGGAGGTGGGCAGGAGAACACAGGACTGCCGCTGTTGCCTCTGAGGCAGAGTTCGGCTCCTCGCTCTCATCTGCCCATCAGAGCCCTCCTCTGAGCCGCCAATCAAAATGATGGACGGCGGCGAGCGGATGGAGGAGAGAGGTTTGAAGGGAGCGCCTCATCTGGTCGCTGTTTGTGTGGAAAGAATAAAACCGCTGTCTGCAAACACGACTCATGACGGGGGGGGGGGGTCATTAAAAACACTGTTTACATCTAAACGTTAAGGATTTTAAATGTGGGGTTCACGCTTCACACACACGCACACACACACACACACACATGATTGCTTGATTTGCAGAGTTACACAAAAAAAAGGACTTAATACATTTTGGCGTTGATCGAGTAATTTTAACATCGGTCAAGGAGATCACGTTTTCTCTGAAGTTTTAGGGGTGGATTCTAAAAAACTAATGGATCCATGAATTTCTTTAAAGTCTTTCAAAGTCCAGTACGTTTCTGAAAGTTATTTTATTAATTTCAGATAAACTACTTGATTGATTTTCATTACATTTTGCAGGAAGACAGGGAAGCGTGCCAAAAATGTAATCACTGAATCTTGGATTTTTATTTTTTATTTTTTACACAATTCTGTTCAAGCAAATATGTTTCTGATCACTGGAAAACGAGATGAGGCGCACACAGCCAATATTCTCAGGTTCAGTTCAGTGATGGACGCCATCATTACTCACGCTAAATGCTAACCGCTAACTACGTGGTTCTTTGTTAATCAAATCCGTAGATCAAACCTAACAACACAAACATCTATCTTTACAGTATTTAAATGCTTTCAACCAAATAAAAATCTTTTTTATTTCACACACTTTATAAAACAGAAATATAAACATGTCAGTTTATTCACTTTCTTGGTTTTATTTTCAAATTCCTTTGTTTACCATCTGGTTTTGAAATGGATCAACTAATGATACTGTAATTAGTGAAAAATGAGGGCGTGTGTGTGTGTGTGTGTGTGTGTGTGTGTGTGTGTAGGATCAGTATTCTAATGAGGACAGACAAAAGAAGTCTGTAGCTCAGAGCCACTTGGAAAGAGAGGAGCCGAGCATCAGAGGGAGCGAGGGGAGTCGTCTGGGTGGGGGTGAGGGAGGGTTCAGGCTGGTGGCAGTCGCCGCCTCAGGCAGGGTTTTGGGGTCAGGCCCCTCCAGACGGCCACACCGGCCCCCCTGGGCCACGAGAAGGGGGACACCAGAACCGTAGCGGCCAAAGGGGGGGGTGGAGGGTAGGGGGTCGACTCTCAATTAGGGCAGCGTTCAAATTTTTTTGCCTGGTGCTTCAGAGCAGAAGGCCACCTGATATCCACACACACCTCAGATCCTCGTCCACACACACTAGAGACACACTGGAGGCCTGGAATGTTTGAATAATGTCGCCAAACATTATTTTATGTCACACTATTATTTTATGTTTAAAAATGAACAAATGAACGCATAAATAGCTAAGTAAATACACAGATACATTTTTTTTTAAAGGATTGGTCAGTTTTACAAGCAATTGCATAAACCACATAAATTATTTTAAAAAATGAATTTAAATCAATTTTCATATTACAGTAATCCCTTGTTACTCGCAGTTAATGCATTCCAGGATCTCCCGCAAATAATGAATTTCTGCGATACAGCGACAAAATATTTTATTATTTAAGGTAATCTGAACTTTTATGAACCCTCCCTATACTGATATGAAACCACTTTCTGTCTCACCTTTTCCTACATTCTTAGAGATTGTTTAAAGCACCACTTCAGGAACGCTAGCACACTTCCAGAATGCTGTCAGCCAATAGAATGCGCGTAAGATATCACATGACTGCCTTCTGAAACTCCGCGATGAGGTGAAGCCGGGCATCTTGAAGCGCGAATACGAGAGGGATTACTGTAATATTTACTGATGTTGGATTTGACTTAATTTCATCTGTTTTATTTTATTTGCACTTCAGTTGTGGAGGTAAATTAGGTGTTTAACAGTAACCAGTTAGCTATACTGAATCTCCATAACAGAAGGTTTCATAGCTATATGCTAACTAGCTGGTCAGTAGTTATATTCATCATACTTAGCATTAGCGCCATCCTCTCACCTTTACACTCTGCCTTCACCTATTTTGGACGTTCTTCCCCCTCAAAGGTCACGAAGGTTAATCTACGCCGCACCAACAAAAAATACGTTCAGATGACATCGATGTAGAACCAGAATTATTTGCTGCAGCGTTTGTTTTTGGGCGGGGTATGTTTGTCTCTCAGGTTCTGCTGTGTGTGTGTTTTTGTTTGCCACCATACAGTTTCACTCACAGCTGAATAATTAGCGGTAGCATTAGCACGCTCAACATGTCAGCCGCTGCTCCACAATACTCTGAGGGAGAGCCCTGTTGAAAATCCTCCAAGTAGCTGTCAATCTCTCCAACTCTTTCTCTCTTTAGATATATATTGTGTCTCTAAAGGTTTGTCTTTACCTCTCTCTCTCTTTTTTCTCAGTTAGGTTTCCATTCTGAGATGCTAAGGAGCTGTTAGCGTTTTTGGTTTTTTTTGCTGTTGCAGGAGATTTTTTTTGCGTAATTAATTGGTTCTTCTGGGGGTCAAGTGGTTTCATCTCATTTCAGTCGCCTCGTACATCAAGCAGCCGTGTCTGCACCTGTTTCCAGGCTCCCAGCAGCTGCCGACTGGGCCTCCCCAACCTCTATTGATCCCATCAGATCACGCACACAGACACACACACTCGCATGTATGGGCGCATTCCAAATGCTTTATCTGGATCTTGCTAATTAAATTTGCCAGAGCTGGTCCTGAATATTACAGAAGTTCAAGTGGTTTTTACTTTTAATTTGTTATTTGGTTATGGCGGAGTTGCTGCCGCGGTAACCTCGAGCTTGATTTAGAGTAACGCAGGATAAATATTACATATACATTGGAGACTTTTTGCAGGCTAAGTTACTGTAAATTATGCTTCTGGTTACGTTATACAGAGTTAGTATAGAGAGAGGGTCTTTGAGGTTAGAGAGGTTCACTTTTGATTTCTTCTTATTTTCATACGAAGTTGTTTGCATGTGTTTAATCTGTTTGCACGTGTTAAGATGTTTTCCCACTTATTTCACAGTGAAAATAGAACTACTTGAACGCAGAGAGAACGTTTAAAGGGATTTTGCCATTTTGAGACAACAAAATCTGTCATTTGTTCATTATTGGACATCTGCAGGAAGTGTGAAGTTTCCTTAACAAAAAGCAAAATCGATTAATGAGAAATGGACCCATCTGATCATGTTACTGTTTTTTGATTGAATTAATGCAGTTTACTATAGCGGCAAATGTCACTGATTTGTATACAACACACTAAAAATCAGTCAAGTAAACGTCGTCCAAAGACATTTCAAGATAAATACACACATGCACACACTCCATATGCTCATGAGCACTCCGAACAAAAGGGGGAGGCAGGGGTGAGAGTAGAAAGGAGGGGGTGACACTTGCAGCTTGCAGAAGCTTTTGTTGAGCACTTGACAAAACTCACTCCGGAGGTCAGAGGTCAAGAGAGGCCACTTCCGAGCTGCCCCTCGCCTACCAGAATTCCCAAGTTTACAGACATTCCTCCAGATTAATTTATCCAGGACATAATGAGGGTTATTTTTTAAAAAGAATAAGTGACTAAGTCTTAATTATATCGCATTATGTCTGATTCTATAAGTTGAGCATCAATCAGTTCTTTTATTAACTTTGGTTTTGTGTTTGTATGTGAGAAAAAACTGAAAACATTACAGAGACTGTTCTAATGCTTCTACATGAATGTTTGTTCAATATTGTAATGTACAAGTAATGAGCAGACTCCTTAATGCAAATTTGATTTTCCTCTGAATCCAATATTTCTGAGAAAAACGAATTCCCTCAGAGCCGTGTTTACTCTCAACAGCGAGCAAACGAACCGGCATTAAGAGGAATAACATGGAGGAGAGCACAGAGTCGACCTTAATTTAACCCCAGAGGGGAAGTTCCCGACACTAATGAAAAAATAACAAAACAAAGAGCGGCTTTAACTGCAAAACATGTTCTTTTTTTAATCAGGTTAAAACTTTTTAAATGACAAATATGTTGATTTTCACTCTTTTAACACGCAGAAGCTTGTCAGACTTTTTTGCAACAAACAAGATTTCTATTTAATTTCCTGACAGGCTTCCATCCAGCAGGAATAATGTGGATAACTTTGTATCCGGAATACTGTGTGAGAACATTTAGCTAATTACTCCTAGCTGTAACAAACACTGCTTTAAGAAACGTCTCACATCTCACGTCCCAAACAATCCAAATGTATGATGAGATTTGTCGAATATACCAAGATGTAGGTTTAAATTTAAACGGCAATAAATCATTGTGGGTTGTATTTATTCAACTGGTAACAGGTGGCTGAGTAGACATGACATGGTCGAGTGTAAATCAGTCATTCGTAACATAATTGAATGAAGGATATTATGAAACATGATCAGAAACAAGGGTTATCTGATCGAGCTCCACTCCTCACCTCCACCTGTACCTGGGCTTTTGGGATGGAATCTTTTTCATACCGGGACCATGTAATAAATGTATATTCATAATATGTTTAACTCTTGATGCCAAAACAGGGTCAGAATGAAAACTGAGAAGGATGTGAGGCAACACCAAAAGTCTAGATAAAATAAATGATTCAATTTTATGGGCTTTTGCACTTATTTAGGCAGCATTGTTGTAAGTTTATTGTCCTGCTACGGATTGTGAGTTCTGCTGCAAAGCATGCTGGGATGCCCTACAAGTCTCTCTGTGGAGAAACTCTTAAATTAGAGATTTTCAGGACACAGTCTCTCTCACACACACACACACACACACACACACACACACACACACACACACACACGCAGACACACATACACACAAACATGCAGGCGTGGAAAACAGTGCAACACGTTTTAAAGCTCATCTGCAAACTGATTCTGTCAGGGAGACTTAGTGACGTGCGGCTGCCTCCTACAGCTTTCCTCCATAACGGCGCCGGTCGGCATCGGCATTGTGCTGTCCACCGGGGAGCAAGAGAGGCTGGGGGGGGGCTCTAAATAGAGCTTCCCTCGGTTAAATATTAACACTTGCCTTCCTCTGACAGAGAGCAGCACCGCCATGTCGCCTTCCATCTCCACCACAGGGAGATGCAACACAGCATAGCACTCAGCCACGCTGCAAACACACGGACACAACACGTACACAGAAATAAAGTTACGCTGTCACTTTGAAAAGCTCAGACTTCTTATTTTAGAATATTATGGGAACGTAATCTTTTTTCCTTCCACAATTATGCTAAATGATCCTCCGTTTTCTCCACACACGCGATCCTCGGCCTGTTTTTGTAAAAAAAAAAAAAGTAAGTACTTTTCTGTTTTCTTTACGAAGGATATTCTGGAGCAGCTCAACAATAAACTTCCGTTTCAAACGTAGGCAGATGAAGTGTGATGGGTCGGCAATGAGGTTACAGATGTTTCACTGCAGGTTTTTAGTGGCCCGCTACATCAGCAGCGCAGCTCACACACCAAGGAAACACACATACACACACACACGCACGTGGCATAACTGGTGGGAGCAGTGGCCTTGAGCAAGCAGAATGTGTGCGTGAAAAACTGACAGATGATCCTTCTCATTAGTGATGGGGGGGGGGGTGATTGACTTATCTGACAAGTCAAAGAAAGGCAGTGTGTTCGATATGACCTTCGTCACCAGAGACCGGTTGGATTGTGTTTTCATACATGATGAAGACCCGTGAGTGACTGTTAGCTCAGCGTTCACTCGACGGTTGTTCATGTCGAGTGAGACCGGAGTAGAACAATTCATTTTCACCGAGGGCCACATCAGCATAATGGCTGTCCTCAAAGGGCCAGATTTAACTTATAAATGTTACTCAATGTAATGTAAGTTACAAGTATTACAGTTGCATGACCTGAATTCCTTTAATTTCTCAGGTTATGAAATCAAACACAAGTTCGGAAATTAACTTTGTTCAAAACATTTTTGTCAAAGTTAAAATGGGCTTAATTACTGCGTTGTGGGAAATGTAGTTTTTGGTCAAAAGCACACTTTGATCTCTTTATTTTAAGACACTGACCTTTTATGCTCTCGCGGGCCACATAAGATGACGTGGCGGGCCACATTTGGCCCGCGGGCCTTGAGTTTGACACACGTGCCATAGAGCACCGTTGGTTGAGGGATTGTTCACGCCCAACACAAGACGTCTAGTTTCTAAGGTGTTAGAGAGACTTAACATATAGATGGAGGTCAGAAAGTGTGTGTCAGTCTAACTTTTGCGAACCAGGAGCTTCTGTGTGTTTAATGAATTCATGTGTTTGTTTTGAGATTGATTGTTGTTTGTCCCACAAACCTACACAACCCCTGAGGGTTAAAGGTCAGCCGAGTGGAAAACAGGATCCAGGAGCATCTATAGACGGAGCAGACTGGAGGATTCAGACAAGGCCGAGAGGAAACTCATTAAAAAAAGCAGACTTCAAAAAGCATTTTTCTGAAACTATCTGTGCATACACATATACACAATCCAGCAGTAAGGTATGGATTTGGCTGAGGCATCACAGCTGCATGTTTAATTCATAACTGTTTTCCTTCTTTCTGATCAGGAACATGAAAGAGACAGTTTTGCCCGCAGAAAAAACAAAATGGCTGAACTCATCAATACCCTGACAACACCAGCCCACCTATTCGGCAGGTAAAGAAGATGGAAAAGACCATCTTCACAAGGACGTTTTATTTTAATGGCAAGTCCACGCAATTTCGCAGCGCTGGCTTTATTTGTATTGTTGCATTCTTTTTATGTGAGGTTTATGATTATGTTATTTTTATGTCCTGCCCCAAGGAGAAAACACGCTGAAAAGAAAAAGCTTTTCTGCAAACGGGGATTCGCTGCATGTGATTGTCTGAGAAATTACAAGAAGAGCAGAGCAAATACAAAACAAACCCGAATAATGATGCCGAAACAGCCAGGATATGAGAATTTTATTCCTCAGGAGTGCACATCTGTTTTTATGTTTGTTGTTTCCCTCTTGATCAGGTTCCTAAATGATTAAAATAAATCAATCATTAAACACACAGCTTCTGCTTTATACCATCAATCAATTTTATAAATATTATTTAGAGTGGTAAACATTTAGATGGCAGGCGAACAGTATCCACCCAGCTAAAAGTAAAAAGGCAGCAGATACTAGTCCTCCCAGCTGTTTTGAGAGAGGAGTTTGTTGGTTTGTTTGTTTGCTTGTTTGTTCATCTGCAAGAGTTGGCAGCAGATTTTGATAGATCTTAGGCCAAAAAAGTTTTTGGATCAAGACGTGGGGGCAGATGCTTGATTAAATCTTTATCTTAGAGTCTTTTTTTAGCCTTTTGCTGTTATTATGAAAAATTACCAATCAAAATCAAAATTCCAAGGTATTGCCAGCTCGTGATGTTGCATCTCAATGCAGAATGGAATCATGGGAGATTAAAATTATTTGGAAGGGAGTGGTTTGTTGGTGGTTCGACCATTTATGGATGTCATGTCTCAAGTTAAGAGAAAGAAGCTGAATTTGAGTCTTTAGTGTGCCTGAATAATCCTTGAGTTGGGACTCACATCGTAGAGAAACAACTCAGAGTGGAGTCATAAATAATTTCAAGACAAGTCTCAAGTCCTTCCAGGAAAAGTCTCAATAAGTGTAAGATAAGTCGTGTTTAGGTCTATAAAGTCTTTGCTGAACGGGATAGTCTCTGCACTGCTGCGCACTCACAACTAGAGTTTGCTAGCTGGTTTCCCCTCTAGTTGGTTTCCCTCTGGCTTCCTATAACAATTGTGAATTGTAGATAAACTTGTCTCTACCTTGTTTGAATGGTACTGCTCCTCCTCTTTACCCTGCAAAAGATATGTCCTTACAGGAACCATGTACTTAAGGACAGCTGTTTATTACTGACAGTCTCTAAAGCCTACTCCATCCATTGGGCAGTGATGTCGCTAGAGACTCTTCATAAAGCTCCTTCAGAGCCACAGCAAACATTACTCATCTGCTTTCACAGTCACTTCGATATCAAAATGGACTTAATCTCGTAAGCATCTTGTGTTCCTTAAACATCTCCTGTTTCAGAACAGCAATTCAAGTCAGCACTACCCAAAAAAAACGAGCAACAAGACGAGGGTTAGAGAATCTGACGAACACTGAGGCAACTTCTTGACCGCCGTTGCCCGTCTCCCCACAACTCAACGTAGGGCAAGATTGTTGAACTCCCCTACATTTCACCATTCCCCTCTCTCTCCGTCCTGTCTAATTCCTCAGACGCATCGCCTCCATTACACACTATTAGCCCGGCTCATCCAAAGTGCGAGCCTCGCAGTTGATTCGTCTAGTCAGTATCTTCAGCCAGCTTTGGCCTCCATGTGTGGGTCTGGCTGCTATAGTGAAGTCATTAAAAGTTAATCAGAGATGCACCATTGCAGCAGAGTGTGGAAGAATTGCCTCTGTCAGTGGCTCCGGGCACAGGAAATCATACCAGAGAAAGAGGGGGGGGGGGAGAGAACGGCAGTGATAGAGACAGAAAAACACAATGAAGCAGACAGGCTGAAAGAGAGAGAGAGAGAGATTCTCATACTAATGAACCATCACTTCCTTGTCTCAACCGATGCCCTCCGAATCCCAACATCTGTCCCACCAAACCAAGCCTCATTATGGCACCCCTCGACTAACCCCACCCCACTGCTACCACCGCTGCACACACACACACACACGCACGCACACACACACACACACACACACACACACACACACATCCACTCTCTTACATTTGCGGTCACATCCCGTTGAAACACAGGCTGATGGTGGGAACGTCTGCCCCACTGTAGTTGTCACATCAGATCTACAGCACGACGGCCGAGGGCATATGCATGTGGTGTGTGTGTGTGTGTGTGTGTGTGTGTGTGTGTGTGTGCGCGCGTGTGCTCATCTATGTGTGTGTGAGATGGGAATGTGTGGGTGGTGGTGGGGGGATCTAGGTCTGGGGCTGTGCCTGAGGGCCTCGCCTGCGCTACAAAAGACTCCACTCAACTCCGGTTAGTCCCCTCACTAGTATATCAGCGCTGACGGACTGCACACGCACAAATATACTCACACACACACACACGCTACACTTCAGCTATAGCTGCTCTGATTAACACTTTCTCCCTGAACTGATAAACAGCTGCATGCTACTGCGGACAGGAAACGCCACGGTGCCACGTGCGACCGACACAGGGTGAAGAGGGGAATCAGTGCTACATTAGCTTTAGCTTGCATGCGTCAATGTGTTCTGCTTTACGTTCATGAATGTGTGTAAAGGTGTTAAGCTGTGTGTGTGTGTGTGTGTGTGTGTGTGTGTGTGTGTGTGTGTGTGTGTGTGTGTGTGCTGCGTGCTATCACTCTCTTGCTAGGGGTGACAGGTTGGTTGGGGACTAATGCAGCGCGACGGAACTGAATGTGGCCTCGAGCAAAGCAGCTGCCTGCAGCCAGTCCTCATCTGAGCTGTCACAGGCGCACAAGCACACACACATATACATACACACACATGTACATGTGCGCACACACACACACAGAGACACACACTACAGTCCATTCCAATGGAGAGGGAGAGGTTAGAATCTACGCAAACACACACACACAGACTAAAATCCATTCCAATGGAGAGGGAGAGTTTAGGATCTACACACACACACAAACACACACACACACACACACACACACACACACACACAAACACACACACACACACACGCAAGCGTTATAAACCCCGTCGCCCCTACTTTTCTGCTCGTGTGCCTTCCAGACAATAATGGATCTGCTGGGTGAGGTGGTGGACATGACAACCTGGGTTTGGTTGCTTTGACTCGACAGCCGTCCACGTGCTTCCTGGGGAACCACACTCGGGTCTGGGTTGGGTTTTTATAAAACTGTTATATGACATTTGTGATGTGGTGTACACTGTTGGCATTGATAAACATAATTAAGTGTGTTTTCTCCTCTTTCGTTGGTTATTTAGTGCTAAAATGATTGTTGGTCAGATTGTTTGTGTTTTATCTTTCATTATATGATATGATCCAATATGATATACCATATGATGTGATATGATATGACATAGGATATAATGTAGTTATGCGATGCAGTTAAATTGAAGCAAAACTGTGAGCCCTACCTGCTGATCTTTTTCTTGCGTACAGCATACCTGATAAAACCGGGGTAAAAACAGAAATCCAGCAATTCATTGGAGAATGAACAAGGCCAAAAGAACCAACATATTTTTCATGTGCTTCAATACAATTAGTCATTTCACAACCTCTCTGGCCCTTTTTACACAGATGTTGACAAAACAAGTCTTGGACCTGTGTTGTTGGAGTCAGGTGGAGAAACATAGGCATGGAACAGAGTGGATCTGATGTAGAACCATTAAAGTCAACACTTCACACCATATGTAACTGTTTTCAACTCTAAACAATAAAAACGACATGACCTTTAAATGACACCAAAATGAGAATTCAACAAAAGAGATACCACATTGCATGATTTAACTGAACGGAATGATGCGATGTGAACACATCGCACAATACCATCCAATATTTATTCACATTTCTTCTCCAAAAGAGGAGAAGTGTTTGTCTTCTAGTGCAGGGAGACCCGTTAACACTTTAATACGGTTTGCTGCTGTAAATAAATCTCAGACTTCATTGCAATTCATACAACCAGCAAATCAATGGACAATTTTTATGTGGTAACAGACATGGACTGTGGACAGACTGTATATTTACCCCTGAACAGTGGGCTCCGAGGAAAAGGAGTGTGATGAAAAGCACACTGTTGGTCACAGTTGCCCTGAAACATTACCTCAAAATGTTGCCTGTGGCCACCGGTACCTACTTTCCTCTCTGCTAAGATTCGCTGCTTCTGGTCGACCTATATTTAGCCCTGGTGGGAATCCAGCGATTATACCAATCTCTCCAGAAATCCACCGTTCTCTCTACGGGCTTACAAAAGTTGGCAGTCGTCCCATTGTGTTAGCCGGGACCGACATGGGGTTTTGAAAATCTAGGATTAAAGATTTCAGGATGGTAAAAGTAGATTTTTGAGATCATCTTTTATTAGAAGAAGAACGGATGTGTTTATCGTGTATATTCTCAATGTAATTTTTAAGCTCTCATCATTTATGGTTTGGATAAAAATTAGCAGGAAATTTCTTTCCCGACGTGAAAAATACCCAAATATTATAAAAGAAATACCCACTTGACCTTCATTTTACACGGATCTACCCTCACACACACCGATACCACAGTCCCTAAAAAGATACAGTGACATTTTTTATATTTGGAGTGTTATCATCATCTTTTATTGCCTGTAATAAGTGTGTCTGTGTTTGTGTATCTGTGTGTACGTTTGGGGGGGGGACAAATCTTCCACTTTATTGGGGCCGACTTTCAACTACCCCCGTGTTTACATCATAGCCAGGGTGGTTGCCATGGAGACGGAGTGCCCCTCTTAACTGGTGCACTCAGGAATAATGCATTGTTGAACAGAGCCCGAGGCTATGCACGCACACACCCATACACACACACACACTAATCCTTAACATCTGCTATAGCGTATGTGTATATGCGTGTGTGTGTGCATGGGTGAGTTCGTGCACATGTGTGTGTTGGTGCACGTGTATAAAATGCACATCAGTGCTTCACCCAGCAATTCATTGATAATCAGAGTCAAGGTGGACTCCATTAGGTTCATTGGTATTTGCCCATAGCAGAATGTACATATTGTAGTGTGTGTGTGTGTGTGTGTGTGTGTGTGTGTGTGTGTGTGTGTGTGTGTGTGTGTATGTGTGTGTTTGTGTGTGTGTGTGTGTGTGTGTGTGTGTGTATATGTGTGTGTGTGTGTGTGTGTGTGTCTGAGAGAGAGAGTGAGGGAGATGGCCAAAGTCATACAGAAGATGACTGAGGACTGACATTCACATTTTCCACACTACTGGTGCTCCCTCTAGTGGCCGGTGATCCACACTGCACAAACACACATACATGCACACACATAGACACACATAAACAGGAAAAAAAAAACCCTAAACGATAAGAAAAATGAGAACAGATAAAACAAATAATTGTTTTTTTATATTCAGGTAACAGATCAGACTTTCAGAAACTGCCGCTTTACCTGGGGATGTGAAAAAAAGACGTCCTGCAGTGAAGATCTACCCCGTGGAGGAGATCTCAATATGGGTTTATTCAGTAGTCCAGGTAGATCCTGTTGGGAATCAGGTACTCATCCTGAGGCGTTGTACCTGCAATAATTACCATGCTCTGGAAATAAGTTCATAAGGGACTCGCAGCCCAGCTACAAGAAGCACCCATAGTACGAGGAGGCTCCAAGGACAGAACCAACACCATTAGTAAGTTTCAACTTGCTTCTGAGGAGTCAAAGTTTTTATCCACCGTCTGCACACTTAGCAAAAGTGTGGAGCCAGACAAATACAAGCAATAAAGAGCCGGTTAAGTAGTGAGATGTTTTCAAAGTATAATTGGGGCATCTTGAGCTGTAAGAGTCTGAGGTGACAGAGGAAATAAGAAACCGAAGTCAACCTCATCTTATGGCATCAGACAAAAAACAGAACAAGATTCCAGCACAACAAAAGCTTTTTAACACAAGTAATTGCTGCTTGAAATTTGCAACAACAACAAAAAACCCCACATATTTTATGCATGCATGCAGCGTTGAGGTGATTCGTTCCTTGTTTGCAGCCTCTCAGAATCAACAAAACTATTTTCTTTTGTGTGTTGTTACTGCTTTGCCGACATTAGGTTTCTTCTTTCATGGCAATGAACCTTGTTTAAATTTGAATGTGAATTTGAATTTTAGAGGATAAATGAGGGAGGGGGGGGGTGAGGGGTGAGAGGAAAGGAAAGTGGGGAGAGAGAAAGAGAGAGGTTGTCAGTTGCCTGTCTGTGTTTAATGGAGGTCCCTGGTGTCGCCCTCAGGCTCCTTCACTTCACAATTAATGGAGGATCTCTCTGGGGAAAGCCATGCTCCTCAATAACACCTACACACACACATACACACACACATACACACACACACACCTGGCAATAAACCTTCTGCTTCAGCTGAACTCTGCACTGGAGCGCTGCCTCGACGTGAGCCCCATCTCAGAGCTGCTGCTCCGGGTCCAGGGCAACATCAACGGCTGCTGGTTTTATCTCCACAAACTCTGCATTGGGAATGTGTGTGTCAGCAGCAGCCGCAACATGAGCTCCACACGAGGGGGGGAGGAGTTGGAGGACAGAGCCGTGTGGAGGTGGTGGAGGAGGTGGTGGTGGTGGTGGTTGTGGTGGTGGTGAAAGATGAGATGCGAGAGGACTGGAAGGAAAGAGCTGAACGCTTTATCCTCAGAACTCAGGCTTGATTATATCTCCGCTCTGATCTGTCCGCTTTGGTTTTGCGGCGAAGCGGTTCCCGGTGTGTGATTACATGTTTGAACCATTCAAAACACTGGAAACTCTTTCATACCACGGTGTAATAACAAGACAAATGCTGTTACAGGGCCCAGAGTGATATTATACATAGATATTCTTGCATTTAACCTCCAGTTGTTTAACTTGGAAGGTCTGAACCAATGACAGGATGGAATCATCAGCTTTTGCTTTATTGCACCCACAGGTGTCATTCTACCTACTATAGGTCATTAGGGTGCGTTTGATTTCTTGACTGACAACAGAAGTTTAGGATTAGTTTAATAGTTTCATAAAAAACAAATATTTCCAAATTGTCTAACTTATTGATTATTGATCATTGAGTGGTTCTTATTGTTGCTAAGGCTTATTTATGTATTTGGTGTTATTTATGTGAAATATATGTGCTTAATCACATATAGCTTAGCTAGGTAATAGCTAAGATTATCTGACATGTTGAATATATACCTTAACGTATTAGAATGTCTCGAAATAAAATAATATTTATAGTTAGAAAATGTTTTTTGATGGATTTATGTTTGTTTGTTTTCTGTCCATTTCATCAACATTTCATTTGGGGTCTCCATGATTAGAAACCATTATTCTCAGAAGAATCAACATTCAAACCAAATACGTTATGTTAATAGGCCTTACAGGAAATGCATAATACACAAAAGATTTATTAAATAATTTATTGGAATAAAATCATTTTTAATTGCTAAATTAGTTTTATGATGTAAAATGCTGAGATTAAAAAGCTTCTTTTAAAAGTTAAATATTTGGATTAAGTTCAGAAGTAAGGAAAAAGTATCCACCAGTTAAATTTAATCACATCATGGGGTTCAATATTGGGATTAACAAATTAAAATCGATAAATTGAGGGTATGGTTTTGCATAATGTTTAAAATTAAGATAATTTAGACCTCCAACTTTCTGGTGGATTGTCCACATTCATTAAATTCATCTTAGTCAGAATGTTGCCTTTGATGCCCTGAGATTCAATTTCCTGCCATGTCTCCCACCCCTGGGTGTGGAGTGTGAACGGCGGCCTCTGATTGGTGAGCTGCAGCGCTTCACCTGGACACCACTGCCTTTCCTCTATTTGCATATTCATCACACAACTCATGAATATTGATGTACAGGCTGTGGGCGCTGTGGGTGCCCAGTGGCTGCAGGGCATTGTGGGAAATTAGCACCACCACTAATTGTGATCCGATGCCCCTTGAGTGTGTCAATCAAACACCGGAAGGATGATACTTTTGGGGGCACCTGTAGCTCGCACGCTCGCGCGTGTCTGCATGTGTATGTGTATGTGTACATCCAGAGCCATAAGACCATTCCGTTACCATGACAACTTTTGCCATTTGAGTACATAAAGCTAAGGCTTCATGATCTCAGAGTGTCTAAGAGAGTGAATGAAAAGAGCTGATCATTCATATCTTTCTGTCTGTCTCTGTCAAAAGTAATTTTTAAAGAAAACACTGACTTCCTGTGAGAAAGGTGAATGACGGGATTTTTGGCCACCTTGATCGAAGTCTGGTTATATCTGTTTTCTAATTACCAATGACTCAATATTGACTAATAAACCAGGTTTAAGGCTGAGTTACCTCAGTACCTTGATGCTGTTGTGACAACTTCGTCTGCAGACACATTTTTAGTTAGAGGTTTGCTTCTTCATAACAGTCTGAAAAGCATCCTTTACCTCTTTACCCTCTTTTCCCTGGGCTGCTTGCTCCCTCTGGCATTTTGTCAGAACGTGTTAGCTGGATCGCTAACAGAACAATAAGTAAATATTTAAACTATGTGTTGATGCATTCGCAGATTAAATACATTATTCACTTGTGTTTTCCGTCTTTCTGGAAGACCGTTACATTCCAAATGGTAATGAAATTAAATGAAATGAAAGACCAGCAAGACCGACTAAAAACTTCCTGTTAAAGACTTCTCTCTTCTTCTCACATGTTAGCGCTGCTGATATAGCATGCTAATGGTCAGGTGCACAACATTTGCGTGTACATTAGTCATCTTGAACTCCAGGTAAAATTTTGTTTCGTACCACAACTCATAAAACTGGACAGTCTTTAGCTCGCAATACTCAAAAATTTACTAAAAGGTAGCATAGCTTCACAGATACATTACTTACCTTTCTACTGCAAATTAGTGTGAGCTTGCTAACATTAGCTAGATAGCTTGATAGTTAGGTATTAGACTGTGAATCAGCTGAGCAGAATGCCGTCTCTATCCCGAGTATTTTTCTTTTCCCATCCAACATGTCAGGGCGGATGACCGCCCTCCAGAGTCTGGGTCCTGCCCGGAGTTTCTTCCTCAATGCTTGATGGTTTGAATCAGTCAGAAGAGTACGCCTAATGAAATGAACTGATAATATAATTTATGTATCTACCCTGGTAACATTAGGACATTTGCAGAGATGCAGTTTGACTGTTTTTCTAGCATTTTGTTTCTGACACTTTTTATCCAGTCAAATTTTAGCTAGAAGGGGTCCCACAGTGGATATTTGGTTTGCTTGGAGTCACTTTTCAAAGTCGAGCAAACAAATTATTAACTCACTTAATTTGGCTGCAAAATATGAAATTTTACATGCTGGTGACAATTAAAGTGAAATCATTTAACCCGTTTTTAAGCTTTCCAGCAGTAGCCAACATGTTTGGAATGCCACAGAAGGGGCTGGGAGAGCTGACAGTGTTGGATTTCCTGTTTCCTTTATGGTTTATTGACAGCGGCTTCATCTCATATTCCATGAAGCGCGGCAGTATTTTCCATATTGTTTAAACTCTGCTTTGAAATCCTCCGTAACAACAATGTGTGAATACACGAGTGGATGCAGAGAAAAAACCTCTGAATTAAGAATAAGGATGTGCCCCTCTGCCTTCCTGGATAGTTAAAAATATTGACTGATGCTCCTGGTGTGAGGAAGCACCAGAGTTCACATATGGGCATAAAGCAACACCTCCGACATCCTACAACAAACACAATACTTACATTTGCATGCAGTAATCCAGCATCCAGGTATAACTAACATGATCTTACCTATATTTATACCACAGGTTCGTCTGCATCCCTGAGGATTTTACTGTAATATTTACTCCTGCAGAGCAACATTTGCGATTGCACCATCTGAAACTCTATTAAAACATATGCATACGCCAAAACACTAAAAAAAGACAAACCCCGGTATGACATGTGTTAAAGCCGTGCTAAAATTACACGCCATCTTGCATTTTTACCACTTGATGTGACGCTTTCTGACACATCAGTGTGAGCCCTCAGACACAAAGCATTCAGTGCTATTTCACCACTTCTTTTTGGGGGGGGGGTTTCTATTTTTTTGAGTGGAAGTTTCCAGAGCTCTGTCTTGATGAATTGCATGGCCTGGTGTTGGAAGTGCAAGATACAACAGTGTATTGCAGGTGAGTGAAGTCATTAATATTTCCTCTGTATCAATATCACTGGTGGAATGATGTGTGTACGTGTGTGTGTGTGTGTGTGTGTATGTGTGTGTGTGTGTGTTTCAGATTGACAGGTGGATGATCTCAGTGAGTAGCGCACCCTGGGATCGACTGCATAATCAGGGAGACAAAGGAGCAGAGGAAGAGACGAAGGGAGAGAGAGAAAGTGTGTGTGTGTGTGTGTGTGTGTGTGTGTGTGTGTGTGTGTGTGTGTGTGTGTGTGTGTGTGTGTGTGTGTGTGTGTGTGTGTGTGTGTGTGTGTGTGTGTGAAAAAGAGAGAGAGAGGGATGAGAGAAGCAGAGAAGTGCAGAATAGTAAAATTCCCAGAGGGGTGAAGGGGTTGTGTGCTCTCGTCTCTGTTTATTTCCCTGCATTCGTTTGAAATCGTTTGTGTACGTGTGTGTGTGTGTGTGTGTGTGTGTGTGTGTGTGTGTGTGTGTGTGTGTGTGTGTGTGTGTGTGTGTGTGTGTGTTTGTGTTTGTGTGCACGTGCCTTTCTTTAGGCCTGTGTGTGCATATATGTGTGTATTTGTGTGTACATGCTTGTATATGTAAACCATCTGCTTCTGAACGTGTGTGTGTGTGTGTGTGTGTGTGTGTGTGTGTATTCGGCGGGTGTTTGATGGTTTGCAGCAGTAAATGGGTTCATTGTGAGAACAGCAAAGGTTCCACATCAGGAGACTTCCCTGGTAATTATACAGGAGAAGTCAGGTAACCACTCACACACACACACACACACACACACACACACACACACACACCTATAAGCTTCCATCAGTGTTGTTGTGGTGTGTATTCTGTGTGTTCTGTGGTTGTTTGTCGTCCCATAAAGCAGCGTGTCTCTGATCTCAGGTGCATTCTTATGTGCTGTGGTTGACATTTACGCTGGTTGTTACACAGTAAACAGGATTTTTCCCGGCGCCGGATGACTTAAGAAAACAGCATAAGAGCTTATAGCCGACCAAAGGCTCAAAGCTGGAGGAGTCTGTTATAATTGACCAACTCTGCTTTCAACTTTTGCGGCGTCTCTCTGAGTCCTCGCTGCTCGATTTGGGTGTTGTTTCATCTGTTTCAGATCCGCTACTGTTGTGTTTGAGGATGAACAAAAGCATTAGAGGCTCAAAAGACAGCACTGTGATACTGTTTGACAGAGGGGGGAAATCAATATGGCTAATGGTGGCCTGTGAGAGACAAAATGGAAATCCTTGGTCATGGTGAAAAAAGGAGGCACTTTTGATTTTTAAAAAAAAAAAAAAATATATATGTTTATATATGAGACATTTGGTATAATTTTATTGTAAATGGATTGTCGCTCATGTTCTGTTTACTCTCCATGTGTTCGCACAATAAGAGGTTTTGGGGTTTGTTTGTTTTTTGATAATCCAATATGTGACCTTCAAAATAACCAAAGAGAGTCCAAACCACACTTTATCAAATGAAGCCTTGACATTTCTCTCCCCTCCAACACAGGTTCAAGTAATAGTTTGATATTTTAAAATAGGTGCCATCTTTCAGAGAGCTAGTCGAGAAGGTCAACACTACTAGTTCAACATCTTAGCTTAGTTTAGCTGAAATGCTAAAAATTGAGAAGCAATAGCCAAAATATAAAAGCTTAGTGTTTAAAACCAGACTGTTTTTATTCTTTCCATCTATGCTAACCTATTGCTAGATGCAGCTTTGTATTAGTCATATACCTGCATTTCTAAGAGATGTAGGTATATAGATTTTAGGGGATCCATCACTTTGAATAATCAACATATTCCTTGTGTAAAGAGGATATGAAATTTGTCAAACACTGAGATGATTGTACCCTAGATAGACAAATATGAGATGAATCGTCCAAAAGGATCGACCTGATTATAATCTATCAGGAAGATAAACCTGATTTATTAAATGGAGACGACATCATGTGATCCCAGTGACCCGTTAGAAGTTCAGGTTTCAGTTTGGTAGCCCCATTTGACCTCTGATTGGATGAACTTTTCATGCCGGAAGGAGGTGAATGTTGGTTTTGTATAGACAGAAACAGGACAGACGCATATTTAAGTTCTCACAATTTATTTTATTTGGCATTCATTCCGTAGAAACACAGATAGAACATCACCAGCTGACCTGTTGACCTGTTTTATTCGAGGTCCATTCAGTTTAAACATGCAGCTGTGGCCCTCAGGTAGCTGGGAATAGACCCAACCTCACATTGGATAGATGTGAGTTTGACTCTATCCACACCTCCACAAAACTCCACAACTCCAGAGGAGGAAACTCCAGCCTGTAACTTCACTGGATTGAGAAGCTGTAAGAAACAACCGGCCAAATCGTTGCTTCTTAAAGATTTTCTTTTAGCACTCGTCTCGCCCTCCACTTCATCTCTTTAATCCGATGTATATTATGCACGACGTCACCCTCACAGACTGGTGCACAGGCAACATACATCCAAACGGCTCTGCTTTACAAGATTACAGAGATTACACAGGAATTACACGATCAAAGTCATTGAACCTGTGTCGCCCCCCCCCCCTTTGGATGTAAATATTCACCAGCTTTGAGAGTGAGAGAGCGTGTGTGTGTGTGTGTGTGTGTGTGTGTGTGTGTGTGTGTGTGTGTGTTCCCCATGCTTTTCTCAGAAACGTGCAGGTTAATCTTCCCTCAGGCCAAAGCGGCGCTCTCTGCTGGCCGGGACAATAACAGCAAAGGAATGGAGTGCATGGAAACATAAAGAAAAGAGCATGAGTTGACATTTCACTCAGGATAATCACAGGCGGGTGAAAAGCGGTGGATTTGTATGTAGAGGAGGAGCTCTGGAGCCTCAGAAAGCTGCTTCATCCTCAGCTGATTCCCTCCAGCCTGGTCCTCCACAAAACACTTCATTTGTGCTGTTTTGCAGCAGATTGTATGTAAAAAAAAAAAAAAACTTCATGTAAGGACACACACATGTAGCATGTAGAGTTAGCATCATGCACAGACAGTCACACAGGATCAGTTTGCACACCTACATTTATGTTGCATGAACACACTTCTCTCCTTTTTTTGCTTTAATAATGTCAGATAAATAAATAACACGCTTGTCTTTTTTTTTTTTTACATTAAACTTTAACATATATTTGACTTTTAAATAATCATCACAGCTAATTCACGCTTGTTAAAGAAGGAATTTAAAGCCTTTAGTTCCAGGATTTAGATATGGAGGCAAGCTGTGATTGAAATTTGATTATGCAGACTTATGTCTTTCCTATCTTGTGAACTATTACATCATTTGACCTTTTCAGACATTTAATAGTAATAAAAGAGACACAAGCATAAAAACACTTCATCTTTTTTTTTAAAGTTGTGGGCCTCCTACCGTCTGATTCCTGTGCAAATATTCAGATTGATTATTCAGCAGATAAAACTGATGTCTGTGAGGTAACAGTCCACTCATTCACATGCAAGTCGGTTCAATAAGAAGCAGACTTGTAGGCAGTTCCTGCATATATTAATATTCCCATTCTGACTCTGATAGCAGCCTCGGAGATTCTCAATAGAAAATCACAGTGGAGGCAGATATGAATCAACAACAAGCAGTTAAACCAGAGTTTTCAATTTTATTTTAGAAGTATGACATTTATTATATGGTAGACATGCAATAGTTAGTAGAGTATATTGAAACTGACTACATCCAAATCTCTTGCCTGTTGACATTGAACGCACCATGCAGAGCAAAGCCCAATGAGTTGGATGATTGTCTCATGAATCGCAAAAGTTGTTGTTGTTTTTCTTTTCTTTTTTGGGGGGTGGGGTGGGGGGGTCATGTTCTATCTATGTGTTGCTGCTATTTTGTAAATGGTGAGGAAGAGGAGAAGGAAAACGGAGATGATGAGGATATGAAAGTGCGCGCTGGTTCTTTCTCCCATCTGCGCATCCCCCACAAAAACAGAAAAAAAAAACTGGATGGGAAATAGTCAAAAGACTTTTAGCTTTCGTGTGATCTCAAGTAGCAGTTCAGAACTCTTGAAAAGAGAAGTTAATGAACATCGATCGACGCGGACACACACACACACACACACACACACACACACACACACACACGCACACACGCACAAACGCGCGCACTAGGCTGACTAATCCAACAGCTGCTGAAGTTAAGTTTTAGAGATCAATTTTATAGCATCGGTTATGGCCGACTGATGGCTGTAATCGTCTGTTTAAAATATTGTTGATTATTCAGCCTGGAAACCCAATCATTGATCGCTTTACTGGAAAAAAAAAAAAAAAAAAAAAAAAACGAACAGACGACGCAGTGAGAGCAGTTTGTTTCTGATCATTCTACATTAAAAAACATATAAATATATGGAGATTTATTGAGTCCAAATCTAAAGAAAATGAACCATTTTATTAAAATATGACCCAAAACACGTCGTGGTGTTTGTAGGTCCCAGTCATGGATTATGGATTATCCAACATGTTGGTGAGGGACTGTCCGTTGGCACCAGATTGGCCTTTTCTTTGGCGCTTTCGCAGCAGCTGACACGTGTCTGCCCTGAACTGAACTTCTGAACTGACTTTCAGGAGTAATTACAGCCACAAAGAATGACTATTAACGCGCTAATTGACCACACGAACCCGCGATGATACCCGGTGACTGGGATAACAAGCGCATTTGGTTTTATTTTTTTATTTAGTAAAAAAAAATATATTTCCAGGGTCCATGGAGTTGCCTGATCACAAAGATAAATATAAGATGCATGCATTTATAGATCTGGGGGTTTTTTTTTTAATCCCTATGATGGGACATAAATTATGAAGGGTGAAAGGGCAGTAATTCTTATTTCTGCTGTTTGGGTCGGGATTATCTGCATCCTGCCTCCTAAAGGCGACCACCTGTTTCCTGCCTCCTCTGCTCTCCTCACCTCACGCACTGCGAGGAGAGAAAAATTAATTTGCTGCAAATCTTGAAGGCTTAAAACAAGACAGCGACGCCCCCACCCCCACCCCCAACTACCACCACCACCCCTCCTCAAACTGACAAGTAAATCCCCACAATTAGCAGATCCATATTAGCATATTAACCTGTGCTTCCTTCCGAGGCGCATCCTTGTATGTAGGTCAGACACCATTTTCTTAATTACTTGAGCTGTTGATGGAGGACAAACATCTTCTGGGCCGTTTGTTTCGCTTTGCCGTCATTATGCCGTTATTTCGTTATTTGGGGGGCTGGAAAGGTGCGGGCCGACGCATCCCCTGCTCCAGCACCGACTTAACGGACGCGCATTGGACATATGAGGTCGGTGTCTGACCGGAGGTGATTAAAAAAAACCAACAACAGACTCATAAACAAGGCCAACAGACTGGAGACACACAGATTTATGTTTGTTTTTTTCTCAGCATAAAACGCAGACTGCGCATGATTGGGTATTAATTTAAAAGATGCTGCGCTGCGCATAATGTAATTTAAGGCTATATTATCCTGTTTACATGAAACATGCAGAAGGACATCCCTGTAAGCCTGAGCCTATAGGCCCATTAGAACTCAGCATGGATCCCTGCATTTATAAACGCAACGCATCGCTTGCTGTAAGTGTTAGTATGGAGCAGAATATGAGCTAAAGGCTAAATCACTGCGGGCTGCATGTGGAGCTTATAATAAAACATTTAACGCAATCAGACCTGCAAGTATAAACCAATGGGACAACAACAACAACAACAACACGTCACATGGAGCTCCTGTTTAGATGGAAACTGTTGGGTTTTTCACTGACATGTTGGATTGGGTCCCTTAATTTCTTATTTTTCCATGTAAAAGTATAAAGTGAGTGAGATAAGGGATCGTTTTTGGAACAAAAGGAAACTGTAGTTGTTAATAGAGTCATTCGTTGCCAAACTGCTTTGAGTTCAACAGACCAAATTGAATTCTAATAATAAGGATCACAAGATCAAATCCTTGTCTCCGTGCTGTTTTATTTCCTAACACTTGCTCTCTCTAAAAAAAATTACAACAGAGCCCCCTGGTCTCTGCAGGAACTGCGATCATCCAGAAAGCTTTGGGGCTGATCTTAATTCTCGCCTCTGGGCTGGACTGTGCGGGTTTTTTTGGGGGGCCTTTCCCTGCCTCGTCAGGCGGCAGATGGACTGACTCCTGTCCGGAGATGAGTGCGCATCTGGTGCGGCGCTCCCAGCCCCCGGTAAAGCGGGGCCACTGGTCGGCGTTAAGCCCTATTAGGACCGTCTATCGTGCAACTGGTGCCCATGTAGGGTTGGCGTGGACGGTGGACGCGTTCCACACCAAAAAGCTCCTGATGTGAATTGCATTAAAGTAAATGTGACTCATCAGCAGTCAGTCAGGAACGCTTAAAGTATTTTTTTAGACTACATTTGACGCGTTTTAGAGTTTTGAAATATGACTGATTGATTCCAAATCTGTTTCAAACTTGGAGAACACAGACTCTCCGATAAATTGAAGTCTTCTGATTGTGGTGAGAGGGAACAGGTTGGGCTGTTACTATTCCACTGCTTCCATTCTGCCCTCTAACATATATTATTAAGATTGTCTCGACATTATTGTGTCCAAAAACAAAACAAGTAAACACACAATGTTGATTGTGCGTAATCCCGTTTGGAGTAAACCATCGCACCTCAATTGACACCACAGATTTCTCTTCCTCCCTACATCGCTCTTTGCCCGGTGGCCTTACTATTAACACCTCCTCCTCCTCCTCTTCCTCCTCTTTTTTTTTCTTCTTCCTACCTCCACTCCCCACCCCGTCCGCCTCTCTTTCGTCTTCTAATGCGCGCCACAGCCGGCCTTCACCGGTCTCGTCGCGCAGAGGCTCCACGTCGCGCCCCGAGGCGAAACAATCGGTAACGGTTAATTAAAATATAAAAGGCCTTGAGAACTTTTTAAAGGAAGCTGTTTACGGTTCGGCTCCGACACCACCCGTGTCTATACGGCCGGGCCGCTGCTGTTTATTAAGAGGACCCTTTTCTTTTCTTTTTTTCTTTTTTTTTATGTGACTGCAAGGCTATAGGCTAAAATACTTTGAATTGAGGAGAAGATGAAGATGTTTTAGAATATTAAAGCGAGTCTGGGAGGGCTTCAGCTTTTGGCTGTGGAGCAGTGATGAAACAGAAAATGTGTTTATAGGCTATAGTTGGAGAAATGGCGTCATCATCCATCAATTAATCAACAAAGCAGAAAAAGAAGTGATTCTGGAGAAAAAAACAACTTATAATAAATACATTTATTACATCTAATCTGTTCTAATCTGTATTATTATTATTATTATTATTATTATTATTATTATTATTATTATTATTATTATTATTATTATTATTATTATTATAAGCGCTCATTGGGGCAGACAGAGTCCATGCAGGAACAGATGGGAGGGGAAATAGTTGCTTAATTAAATTGCAGAGTCAATCTTGGCGTCTCGGCGTCAGCCTGGTCTCAGTCTGCACTTAATAATATCAGGGAGTCGCTTTGGTTCAGTTACAGCTGAGCATAAAAAAACATCCTAAACAAGACTTATTAGGGCTTATAGGTTTTAGTGCTCTCTCCCTCCTCTCTCTCTCTCTCTCTCTCTCTCTCTCTCTCTCTCTCTCTCTCTCTCTCTCTCTCGCTCTCTCTCTCCCCCCTCCCCTTTCTCTCTGTGTGGTTTGTTTGGAGCAGCTAATCTGACAGACTCTCCTCTCCTCCTTCAGTTTCCTCTCCTCCCCTCTCCTTTATTTCCCTTTGCTCCTCTCCAGGCTGTGACCACAAGCTTTAGGTTTGTGCTCCTACGTTTTGTATTCCTGTTGCTTCCCGGGTGGCCTAAGGGCAAGGCAGCAGCAGCAGCGGGCTCGGCTGTTTACTCATTCTAATGTAATATAGTCGAGACGCTATGGCTGCGTGTCTCTGTGCACCTGTTACTGTATGCTGGTTTGTTTTCATCTGATTAAAGGTCAATTTCATTCTTCACTTCATTAGAATTTTTCTTTTCCTCAAATGAAAAGAAACAAAAATCCCTCCTCATGTCATTTCTTCCTCTACATCAGCTGGGCAGGACCACCCCGAGGGCGCACGCACAGGTGAGTTACAGCAAGAGGAGAAAGACAGGAAGAAGAGAGGGAGAGAGAGAGGAGGGGGAGAGAGAGAGATAGAGAGAGAGAAAGGGAGAGAGGTCATGAGGATGACCGACTGACCGGAAAAAAATAGTCCCAGTTTTCATCTGCCATTTTAAATAAGAATAATAATCATCACGCTTAAAAAAAAGAATAATATTCAAAATACAATAAGAATAGTAGTAATAATAATAATATAATAATAATAAAACACCAAACCCTTCATTCACGTGAACATATAAATAGGAAATGTGTCGTGCTTCTTTTCAAAAGGCAACACTCATAATAACACCGGCAGCATAAAAAGAAATAAAATACATTAATCCAAAGCTGTTTTCCACAAACAAGCAAAAATTGTTAAAAAGAAAAAATAAATTAATGAACAAAGAATGGTAAATTAATAGATAAAAAGCAACTTGTACAAAAACATGCATTAAAGCCATAATAATTAATAGGCTGGTCTATTTCTAATTAATTCATACACTCTTTAAATAATAATATTTGATCGGTTCCGTTATATCGGATGACTATCCACTTTAAATTTTGTCGAAATCTGTAATTGTTTGATTTTGAGATCAGCATCCTGCACACAGCATTAAAACACAAACACACACACACACACACACACACACACACACAATGAAAATTCCCCTTAATTCATGCAGAAATCATCGAAAAGACCTCGTTTCTGTAGGAAATTCCTCGTCGAAGCGAAATAAAATCATCACTAAGTGGTTCTAGAAACAAACCAAAATCCACTTTTAATCCCGGGTGTCGTCATTCCGTCGAAACAGCGTTATAATATTTCAGAGCAAAAAAAAAAAAAAAACAACAACAACAACTTACATGTCCGTTGAAAATCCGTACATTTCTGTAAAACGACTGAGCCGATGTGAATAGAAAAATAATAATAATAACGATACGAAACCGAACGGAACGCCGTGAGAAAAATACAAACGGGTCAAAAAGGAAAATGTCCACAAAAAGCGATGAAAATGTTGAAAGAAGCACTTGGTTCCTTATTAAGGCGAAGATACAATATTTATTCCTTGTCTCCTGGGATGCTCCGCTCCGTCTATTGTCCTCCCATTCCTCAGTGCTGATGCTTAATTTTCAAAACTTCTATATTACCAAGGGACCTACGACATCAGCCGAGAAATACCCTGCAAGTACAAAATCCGTGCGCCAGCCCCGTCCGTGCAGAGGGGAGACGCTCGCCTTCCGCCAGCTTTCTGCCGCTACCGAGAGCGCGCAAGAGGGGACTTTTCAATTTCTCTCGCTTTTTGAGGATTTTAAAAGATTTTTTTTTTTAAATTATTATTATTATTCGATCGGGTCAGGGAGCGGAGGGGGAAAAAAAAAACCAAACAAACACTGGTTACTTTGGAGAAAGCACAATGTCAGCGACCTTCCCCGGACTTGTCCACGATGCAGAGGTAACCTAATTTATCTACTTGACGTCTATTAATTACGTGAAATTACAGTCGGTGTGTGGAAAATAAATGCTGTTTGCTTTAAAGGTGAGTTATTGGAGAGAGGTGTTTTGTTTTTTTTGTTTTTTTTTTCTAACTGGAATTGGGTCGCGTAAAAAAGAATATAGGCGAAAATACGCACGGAGGGGGAGAAATGAATGGTTGCCTGGAAATCATGGCTTTTTATTAATGCGTGGAAGCAAACGAGGCTGGTGTGTGAGCCGGTAACAGTGTGATTAGAACATTTTAGGGCGGAACGCTCCGCTGTGTCTCTCTGCTTACCTCCCATCCAGAATGAGCGAGAGAGCTAGGACAGTAAATTTGCCAGCAGCCAGCTCGGTAATAATAATAATATATAACAGCACGCCTCTTAAAACGCTGCGAGGAGAATGACAGGCATGCCAAAGGGAGGGGAGGAAAAAATACCGATGGCTCCATGCTGCCGTGCGTTGGTTCCCCTCCCGGGCTTGTGGAAATGACATCTCCTTCAGGTGGTTAAAAGTGGAAAAACGCTTTGACTGTGTGAGTTGTGTGTTTTGTGTTTTGGAGGCAGAGAGAGGAGACACCGGCTGATGCTAAATGACACGGCTCATACATTTCCCCGTCTCTTTATTATCTCGTAGATACGTCACGACGGATCAAACAGCTACCGGCTCATGCAGCTCGGCTGCCTGGAGTCCGTGGCCAACTCCTCGGTCGCCTACTCCTCCTCCTCCCCGCTCACCTACCCGGCGCCGGCGGGGACGGAGTTTGCCTCGCCTTATTTCTCGGCCAACCACCAGTACACGCCCCTCCACCACCAGTCCTTCCACTACGAGTTCCAACACTCCCACCCGGCCGTGGCACCGGAGGCCTACGGGCTGAACTCGCTGCATTCGGGCCAGTATTACCAGCAGATCCACCACGGAGAACCGGCAGACTTCATCAACCTGCACAACGCGCGTTCTGCGCTCAAGTCCTCCTGCCTGGACGAGCAGCAGCGGCGGGAGCTCGGATGCCTCGACGCCTACCGACGCCACGATCTTTCACTGATGACGTCACATGGCTCACAGGCCTACGGCGTCGGCATGCACCACCCGGACCAGAGGCTGATACCCGGCGCCGGCCTGGGTCTCTCCACGCCTGCGTCAGACGACCTGCAGGTACCGGTGCTCTCCATCATTTTTACGCACGCATCTCCTCTCACCCGCAGGCCTCACACCTTATGTCTGGTTCATCCACACTGTCTCATAAGACATAATAACAGCATGGCCCGGTATCCCTGCCCTACTGGCCCAGCCCTGACCCCCTCCTCCCCCCTATTGTTCATCTATTGTACCAGTAACAGAGCAATTCCAAAATATTGAACAGAACGACAGCACCAGATGTCTGTATGTCTGCCTGCCCGCTTCATCTGTCTGCTGTCTAGAGCCACACTGACGGGGCTCCATTACATTTAGCCCGTGGGTTATCCCCTGCCACGCTGGCCCACTTTACACCAACTAATATCTGAGATCATCTGGAGAGAATCTCGTTGCCAAAAGAAACGTGACTGTACAACCAGTAAAATGTCAAGTCCACACGGCGCGCTGCCTCTGAAAGGCAGGCGTATATTTCTAAAGGTTAATTGACTGGCAAGTCTATTCAATCCTATTGTGAAACCCGCCCTGTGGATTTTTTTTTTCCCCTTCCACAAACACACGTGACCCATATTTTACATAATTCTTTTCGATGTAAAGAAATGGTCGAGATGTGTGTGCGTGTGTGTGTGGGTGTGTGTGTGTGTGTGTGTGTGTGTGTGTGTGTGTGTGTGTGTGTGTGTGTGTGTGTGTGTGTGTGTGTGTGTGTGTGTCCGGCTGTCTGCTGGGGCAGAGAAAAGCCGCTGGTTGCTCCATTCTCCGGTTAAGGGCGGATTAACGGATCGGGGTTCGGGGCACAATGGCCGGCTCGGACGCCATAAAGCACCGTAGTTTATCCAATTACCGACTTAACGTCAATCAGCTTTGTTACTTATGCAGCGACATCTGAGCCGGTTAAAACTCGGCTCTAGTTAAACACAATTTTAGACAGCGACACATAATTTCAGACACGTTAACTACCCACGTTCAACTCAATGATGTGTCGCTTTTTATCGACTTTTTAAGTGTCGTTTTACTCCACGAAGGGATGTAATAATGTTCCCACGAAACAGTCTATTAATAAAGATAATAACACTTAATTTATTGACGTAAAATTACACATATTTTTATTGGAATAATTCAGTTACATTTTAATTAATTTACTTGGGTGTGACAAAATATAATCGGAGGATGACACCTAAATAAACTGAAACTCACAGTAAATTGGAAATGTTTTTATTTTGCATTTGTATTTTTTTTTATTTCAACGTCAGCTTAAAAAATATATAATTTTAAAATAATTATTTAAAGTCTTCTGAAATTAATAACACAACAATTAATTAGTATGTAATTATTGCACGTTTGTTATATTTCTAAAATTTATTGGGTTTGAAATTAGTTTTTTTAAATTATATTATATTATATTATATTATATTATATTATATTATATTATATTATATTATATTATATTATATTATATTATATTATATTTTACACTTTCCAGACCTATAGACTCACATAATTATTTTGCCACCATTGTTCGAGCAAATGTTGGGCTATATTAATCTAAAGCTGTGCGCACATGAAAAGAGCGCAGGTTTGACCCTTTATGCGTCAAAGAAAGGCGCGTCTTGTGAACCTGAGCCGAGGAGAGGCGGATGTAAGGACGGAACAGATGCGCCCATGGCCTCGTGCAGCCCGGTCGCATCTTTGAGCGCTTTAAAGAGATTTTCATGCTGAACAAAAGCAGCTGCCACACCTTTCCCCCGTCACTAAGCTAATTCATGCAAGACCTCTGCGTTTTGTATATTGATTTTATAATCACTTTAGCTTCGCAGTAGAAGAAAAGAAACAGAGCAGGAGCTGGTTAAGAAAGAGCTACAACAACCTCCTCTTTTCAGGTTTATTTTAATCAGGGGGGGGGAGCGGGGTGCTGGCCTCCAGGCTCGGGAGCGGGATTAAGTGTTTTCTGTATTAAAAAAGAAAAAAAGAGCGTGTTTTCTTTTCTTGATGACATTGTTGAGAGTGTGTGGGGGTGATGTCGAGGAAGATGGCGGCGGTAACAGGTTCCCACTCGGTCCATGTGGGCCTATATGTGTCTGATGATCCCCAACAGGTTGATGCTGCACCGGACGCCGGTGCGCTCGGTTTTCGGTCCTCCGGTAACCCGGAGCCGCTCAAACGTTCTGTTTGGACCCTGAGCTGCATCCCTCATTGAGTCCGCATCCACTTCCACTCAGAGCCTATAGATGCTAAGCAGCTCTGGCTAACAGAAAGTGTTCCGGGAAGCTACTGCAGTGTGAGATGTTGTTGCTGTTGTTGTTTTTTAAAGGAGCCTATAGGAAACGTCACTGTTTTCCACCGGCGTGACCTGTAAACTAAATAGAAATAATATTAGAGAAAGAAAGGAATGGACATCCAATGATGGATGGATGGATGGATGGATGGATGGATGGATAGATGGATAGATGGATAGATAGATAGATAGATAGATAGATAGATAGATAGATAGATAGATAGATAGATAGATAGATAGATAGATAGATAGATAGATAGATAGATAGATAGATAATGAAATACGCGCCATTATTTGTGGCAGCTGGGTAAAATGCGTCAATTACGCATCATCGGTGTGACGTGTTTCCTCCTCCCTGCTCCTCCTAATGAGCGCGTTTCTCCGCAGGGCTCTGTGGAGGCGCAGTGTGGGCTCGTACTGAACGGCCAAGGGGGCGTCATCCGGAGAGGTAAGGGTCCCGTCTATTCTCTGTTGTTGCACCGGAGGCCGCGAACACTCAACGGCTCGACACGACAAGACAAGCGAGCAGGCAGACAAACAGGCGGAACCGTCGGCTCTTGTCTGCTGTCAGCGCGTTACAGCAGGAACGGCGCCGGTTCCCGCCCGTTTAAACGCTCACACGGTGAAGACGCGCAGACACGGTGCGCCAGTCTGAGACGGACTGTCACTCACACGCAGGCTTCTTTTTTTTTTTTTTTTTTGTACCTCCCACTAAACATTTCCTGTTGTGTTTTTTTTTATAGACAGAATCAAAATGTCAACAAAGTCATTAATAAATACGTCACTCTTTGGAGACTAACTACATTTGGTAAATACTATAACCTGCCACACGGTAAACGCCTCCTTTTTATTTACTCAAACCTGTCGGCTGCATTTTCCCACAGACTGGAATGACGGCTTGTTTTCATGAAATAAATATTTGAAATGTAATATTCATGTGGATCACATTTAAACAAACATTAGCGAAGATGCGCTCATCTCCCTCCTGTAGGGAAAGTAAAAAAGGAGACACTGATCACCTATTATTTGAAGGAATAGTTTAATATTTATTTATAAAATATTTATTTTAAATCACCTACAACAACGAATGTAGTTCAATAAGTATATTTTAAAAAATAATCATCTATCTATCTATCTATCTATCTATCTATCTATCTATCTATCTATCTATCTATCTATCTATCTATCTATCTATCTATCTATCTATCTATCTATCTATCTATCAATTTATCACCATATTGCCATTTCTTCTTGGCAAATGTAATTTAATTTTAATGTTGCTCTATATTTAATTCATGCGTGGGGCTGTGGTGAACCTGTTTTGGGGCTGTGGCCGTCTTTGCACCTTTATGTTTAATCAGTGGCGGTGGAATCCATTTTTTAAAGGCCGGGTATCGGAGGGGACTCGACTCGCCTGTCTCCTGAGTCTGGGTTTCTGTTTTTGTTTTTTTGTTTTTTTGCTCCATCAAAGCCTGATGCAGTTTTGTTTTTTTTAGTTTTCCATACAGAAATGGAGACTGGTTTCGGGTTGAGTTTTTCATCAGTTCTTCCTAGGTGTTGGGGCTTTTCTCTCGTATTGACGCGGGAATCCCTTCGCTATCACTTTCGGTTAATGGTGCGCCGTATTTGGCCCTGAGCTCAGCCGCTGCAACCATCACAACCAATAATCTTTGCTTTACCTCCCGCTCCCGTATCGATAGCTTCTCTCGCCTCGGGCGGACGCTTTGATATGCTAATGCAGAGCGGGGCCCCGGATTCAGCCGAGATCATATTAATGTTGTTCTTTCTGACTGCGGCTTTGGCGCCATGAATATTCACATAACCTTTTTCAAAAGAAAATCACTCAAGAAAACGCGGATCCTACTTAGGAGGAGTCGTCTGTGTTTTTAATCACCCTGCTATCCATTTTCCAGTTGGGCTCTTAAACTGGAGCCTCGCACATCAAGCCGATCCGTCTCTGGCGTGCGCGCTCCCGCCACTGCAGCCACTCCACGCGCTCTCTCCCTCTCTTTTTGCTGTCAAGACATTGGCGCGCTTTTTTTTTTTTTTTGCTTTTTTTTTTTTTTTTGGAAGCTATAAACACTGTTGTTAAAATATGAGGAGAATGACATCTGGCCCGTGTCTCTTTTTCTTTAATTTTCGTGGCAAACTCGTAAAAAGGCGCTTGATTCCGCGTGTGATCCCGCCCGCCGCTCTCGCCGCAGCCCGAGGCTACTCTCCGTTGCTTAAATACCGTTATAGCCTCTGGGCCCGCGCTCCACTGACTGCACTACCGGCAATAGCTCTTTTCGATTGCCCTTGGCAACGTAAAATACAAACTACTTTGAATCAAAACATTTTTAGGGGAATTAATATGATGTGAACCCGCGGCTTTCACAGACGCGCGCACCCCTGTCAGAGCGCGTGAATCTGACAAGACGCGTGCAAACACACGTCATTCACACACACACACACACACACACACACACACACACACACACACACACACACACACACACACACACACACACACACACGCACACACACACACACGCACACGCACACGTATGTGAGCGCAACCTTTAACCGGTGACACCCATCAGTCCCCTCGACCTGTCCGCTCCTATACTCCATAGCCCTGCCCGCCGGAGTACAACAGGTTTTTGTTCCCAACCCATGATGATGTCACCATTTCAGTGACTGTCCAGGTGCTGAAATGAAACTTGTTTTTTTTTTTTTTTTTTTTTTTAAATCTTTCTGCCTTCCTGCAGCCAGACAGATGACACAAAACCGGCGCATGTCTGCTGATTGTGAATAATGGCTTTCTAGATGCAACAATATAGGTCACAGTTGATATTCATAAGTCTTATATAGGTATAGGCGTGTGCAGCCTGCATCAGCCTACATGCATCAGCCTGCAGCCAGGTTCATTTCGACCTAAACTGCTTCCGTTCCTTCATTCTATCGCATCCATCACGCATTAATAACAAAGAGTCACACCCTGCTGTTAGATTTGATAATGAGGCAGATGAATAATACAATATAGCCTACAGTACATCAGACAGAAACCTTGCGTTTCAGCTGCTTGGGACGTTAGTTTAATAATAATAGGCCTACTCAGAACAGTCGATATATTCCAGAAGGAGCAGCCAACACTGATTCAAATGCAATTAATAGTGTGAAGGAGTCTTCATTATCACAACTATCATTTATTCACACATTCAGCTTCCAGTCCACTGTGGAAGCGGCTGGGTGGTTGGAGTGAGGGTAAAGTGAGGTCTTGTTTCATTCTCTTGTAATTTCATCACACTTTTCTGACATACAGATAAATATTGGGCAGAAACAGGAATATAAATATAAGTAGGGTGACTAAACACTAAATACAGATCAATATTTAACGGAATTTAGAGCAAAACGTGTCTGCAGGTGTTCCTTAAGACACCTGTAGTTGTTATTTAGACAGAAGATGCCTTAAAAATCAGCATGTTGATTAAAAAAATATATTGAGTTTTCATCATATTTACATCTGCGCTATGAAAATAAGGAATGTCGTGAACTAGGAGAACTCTAGTGGCCCCTGGAAAGGAAACTTCTGCAATGAGCCAATTTTAAACTGTAGAAATAAACTAAGGAATGGATTTAAGAGTCAGAATTTTCCAAGATTTGGAAATTATTCCAAATGTTTTTGAATGATTAAAAAAATGTCTTGGGAAAGAAATTGAAAGCTGAAATTATTTTTAAAAAATGAATGAAAGTAAAATTTATTAGGAAATTACGTATAGAAAGTAATTATTTAGATATTATCACACAAGTGGAAAAGTTGCTGTGATTTGTTAATTTTTTATTCAATACATTAATACATAGAATAATTCTTTATATTTTAATTATTCATATCCTGTGTGAAACAGAGAGACTTTGTGTAGATAATGCCAACATGAAATATCAATCAGTCCACATCTTTTATGTTCTTTGTTTACATCCATATTTTTATGCATTATTCCTTTTTCAAGGTTTTTCCAAGGGTGACGTCAGATATATTCTGGATCACAAAATAAAAGCATATTTTTCCTAAAATGTGCAAAAGCTAATGTCATCAAAGATGGTCAACATTTGTATAAAAGACATGTATTTCTATTAAATTGTTTTCTCCATTGATTTTTGTAAATCCTGCTGTTAATCATAAATTAAATACAGACGCACCAAACCGATATAAAAATGATATATTCAGCATTAGAACAGAAATTGATTCATTCATATCAGCTGAATCACAGCAGGAATTTTCATGGTGACACAATGTGAAGCCGGTTTACCAAAATGACCAGGAATTCTGTGATAAATAATTCATTTAAGAATCCTGTGTTCTTGATTTTTAAAAAAAATATTGACAATTGGGCAGGATGCGTTTTGTTTTTTTTCAAACCTAGCAAAGATTAAAAGAAAATTCCTCTTTAATTTAGATATTTGACATCCTCCATTTGCATTATGATCTTTTTCCAGACTTTCCAGAGTTGCAGACCTGTAACACACTCCACTTTGCGTACAGCATGCATGCAACCATGACTCCAATAACTCATTCTGTGCCGTTCTGTGCAGAACCTCTTTGTGAAGCGCGTTGTGTGTTTGTGTGCAGGAGGAACATGCGTAGTGAATCCCACAGACCTGTTCTGTTCAGTACCGGGTCGACTGTCGCTGCTCAGCTCCACCTCCAAGTACAAAGTCACCATCGCTGAGGTGAAAAGAAGACTGTCCCCACCAGAGTGCCTCAACGCCTCCCTACTGGGGGGCATACTGCGCAGGTCAGTACCAACACACACAGGGCAAAACAAGGGTTTCTGGAATGGATCTAAATGCAACTGCAGTGTTCCAAGAGAGATTTGTAGATGAGGACTCTCAATGACATTCCACATTTTTTAAAGGTTATCTTATTGCAGCTTCACAGCTCCGTGTAGACTCGTTTCTTCATACCGCTGCAGAGAACTTCACAATTTTATTAAATGAATTAATTCTGCAAGTTATACCAATGAAACACGTTCAGACTGAGCGATAGACATTCTTTTAATTCTTCAATCCTGGAAGCGTGTCCCTTAGCAAATTGTTACTGAAGTAAAGAAGCCAGTGAGAAAGAGAGAAAATATTGTTTCCATTGGCGAGCGATGCCTGAGTCTGAGTCGCCTTCGGATGAATCTGAGGATATACAGGAGCATCCACAAAGACTGTTGTAGGCGTACCGGGGGCCAGGGCTGCACGCGCTGCCATGCCCAGGGAGCCAGAGGGAGGCGAGACCGGGCCAAAGCACGCCAGGATCAGAGGAACCAGAGGAAGGCAAGAGTTGCCAGCACTGTATTATTGATGAGGCAGAGAGAAAGGGAAAGGAGGAGTGCAGAGAGAGAAAAGGAAAGAGGAGAGAATACGGCTGATCCTACATGATGAGGCATCAGCAAAGCAGATGCATATTAAAAAATGAATAAAATAAAAAAAAGCATTGTCTGGGGTGCAATCAATCATGTGTGCACAAAGAGTCTGTCCTCGTGTGTTATCGTGTCATTCGAATGTACAGAAGTTTATCACAAGAGGAAACTGTTTTGCAGAATGACAGGAATCGTTTTCAATCCAAATATCCCAAAAGAGTTTTATAAAGATCTTAATTTAAAAAAAAAAAAAACAAAACATAAAAAAAACATAAAAAAGATGAAGAAGCATTTGCTTTCCAAAATAGAACTTTTCACTTTGGGTGTGGAAAGAAATGACAAAATAAACTCAAGGGGACCTGCTTCCGTATCGATGTATAAAGAACACATATTTAATATATAAGGAGACACGTTGACATGTTTTAATTTTCTACTCTTTGATTTTACTGTTTAGTCAAATCAAAAGTGGATCTATAGTCCTCCCTCACTAATTAAAACGCTTTTGAATTTCAATTTCTATGAGAGGCGGTCATGTGATCAGTGGATGTTGAGTCTTTTCGTGTTTTACTCGATGAGGTCATGTGGTTTTAATCATCCGCAGAGCAAAGTCTAAGAACGGAGGCCGGTGTCTTCGGGAGAAATTAGACCGTCTAGGCCTCAACCTGCCGGCGGGACGGAGGAAAGCTGCCAACGTCACGCTGCTCACGTCCCTGGTGGAAGGTAAGACCAAAAGTTCTCTCCAGAAACATCCAAAACGTTTCTGTCCTGGCGAGAGCTTCATCAGTTCCTCCTGGTTTGGCCCTCAGGTGAGGCCCTCCACCTGGCGAGGGACTTTGGCTACACCTGCGAGACGGAGTTTCCCAGTAAGGCGGTCGGGGAACATTTGGCGAGGCAACACAGCGAGCCCAAAGAAACCAGCGCACGCAAGAAAATGGTTCTGGCCACAAAGTGAGGACGCAAACACGCAAACGTACACACATGTACCGTTTAAAGTGTTGTAGCTTCTCAGAAAGACACCGACTCATTACCCTAGACGTTGGAATCCAATTGGTTTCGTCATGTTTTTTGACCGTCTATTTATTTGGATGGAATTCAAACTTTGATTCTTCCACCACATATGTCCAAACCTCTGACCCAGTTTCACGTTCATCTGTAAAGTCTTTTAAATGTAACTAATAATCAAATCAAAAAGCCCAATGATGGAATTGACGAGAAAAAGGCCTTATTCCAAATGTTCAAGAAAGATAGAGAAGTGTCCTGTAGCCACAACTCTGTCCGGTTTGAGTTCAAAATGTGCTGGATTGTTCCCTCCAATATTCTCTACACTCCTTCCAAGTTTTATGGAAATACGTCGAAGAGTTTTTGTGTAATCCTGCAAGAAGAGAGACAAACCATCACCAGCAAAGACATGTGCATGTGGAGGTAGCCGAAGAAAAAAAGGTCAATTATTGGTGTCTGGATAACAAGAAAGATAAATCTAAATTTAACCCATAATGGAATGGAAAATTCCCTCTCATGTGAGGAGCACCTACGTTATTTTTAGATTTTAAGATCCTGTCCTCACAAATTTTAGGGATGAATAAGATTTTGCATCACAATAAAAAATGATCTGAGGAACAAATTATTTCAAAATGCCTTTGGTACCACATTGTGAGAGTGTCCTGCTTCTGCCTGTACTATCTATGTGTGTTGTTTCAAAACGATTCAGACGATAAGCCAGGAAAGAGGGAACTAGAACAGCTCCGGTTGAGCTGCAGACAGATGGTAAACCCCTAACCCTCCCCAACCCTTCCTTCTGTCTGTCAGGCAAATCTGTAAGGAGTTCCAGGATTTACTGAGCCAAGATCGTTCTCCTCTGGGCTCCTCTAGACCTACCCCCATCCTGGACCTGGACATCCAGAGACACCTGACACACTTCAGGTAACACACACCGGCTCTTTATGAAGAATCAGATGTGACGTTGTGACGTTCTTGTCCCGCTGTTTTCTAAAGATGTATCTGTTGTTGTTGTTGTTATTTGGACAGAGCAGCAGCTTGTTCAAATGTCACATTTTGTGGAATATACAGTCTTATGTACTATTTCTCTGAGACGTGATCTTGGATCTATGAGAAATGATTGAACAGCAGTCAGCCTGAGGATCCTACTGGGCCGACGATCAATCGGTACCATACTAAAGAAACTCATTACACTTTTATATCACCTCATATATGCCCTTATCCTCCATTTTTATGGGCCTTTAAACTTATTAAAATATATGTAAGAACTTGGAAATAGTATTCTGGTAGATTCGGGTTCAACCTTGCCCAATACGTTTGAATTTGATGAACTGGATGAAAATAAATGAAAGACATGATTGATTGTTGATTATTTCCAATACCCATATGAGGTCTAGAATACGCATTAGTATATTTTGTTCTCATAATATTTAAAAACTAAATCAGAATCGGTCCTAGGAGTGACCCTTGTGGCACACCGTATTTAACGAGACTCACTTTCATTGATTGTTTTCTGGATTAGTTTCACTATCCAGGGGTCCAGAGGGTTGAAAACACCAGTAAAGCTTTAAAAGAGCTTATAATGTGTTAGAGCTGAAAAATATAAGTTTATTCTAATGTCACTTAAGCAACAAATCTTCCTAATAAGGAGGTAAAACATGACCTTATTTTGTATTTTTGGTCAGAAAATGCCGATCAGCTTATGTTAATCCATTACTCAGCACCAATCTGCATGTAACGTGTTCAAATCGGGCTACATGTAGACCGAAAACTCCAAACCCAGATGTGCAACTGTCCTATTATTCAACATTTCTGCATAAGTGACTGCAGGAACAGGGTGGAGGCAGCTTTTAGAACATCAGAGGACATTAAAATGCTGCTCTTACAGGGGTTAGCCTGACTAAAGGAGCTCTTTGAGGAGGATTAGAAGCTCCATGATGCAGGGAGAGGAAAAGGAATCGCTCCAGTCTGCCGTACAAACACCAACTCTTCCCACTTCTGTCTGGAAACAGTTTTTTTTTTCTGTGTGTGTTTTTTTGTTCACGGTTCTCATGGTTGTTTCTGTCTGACAGTCTGATCACTCATGGGTTCGGCACGCCGGCGGTCTGTGCGGCTCTCAGCACCTTCCAGACGGTCCTGAGCGAGATGCTCAACTACCTGGACAAGAACTCGAGCGGCAAAACAAGCGGAGCGAACGAACAACAGATCAACAGCAGCTCAGAGAAGACGCAGCTCCGGAAAACAGGCGAGCCCCAGAGCAAAGACGGCAAAACAGAAAAGACTGAGTAGCCCCCACCCTCACGGTCCTGTGCCTTGGAGCGCGCTGCATTTAGGAGTGTGTGTGTGTGTGTGTGTGTGTGTGTGTGTGTGCGTGTGTGAAAATGTGGGTTCTAGTCATGACAAGGAAGGGCCTTGTTGTGGAGATGGCTGTGACTCATCCAATATGTTTGTTTGTTTGTTTATTCTGAAGCAGGAAGTAAACATGGACATGCTGACACACCAGTTCAGACAGGTGTGGTCAGAAGCCAACACACACACACACACACACACACACACACACACACGCCTGTAAGTGTTTGGATCAGTCTGATTTGCTGATTCAGATGTGTGTGTGTGTGTGTGATAATTCTTTTCTTTCTTTTTTTCAAGAAACAGAAGCCGAAGTATTTTCATTTATTCTGTATCATATTAAATCAAATGAGGCTAAATATTCAGTATTCACTGCTAATGGAGATCAAACCAGAGCAGCAGCATCTCAGACCGCTAACAAAAAGAAAAGAAGAATATCAGAACATTTAACCTCTAAGAAGAGTCTGTGTGTAGCAGCCAGAGTTTGATGAATAACTCCAGTCAAGTTATTTTAAACAAGGAAATTAAAGGTAGAACCCAGAAAAACACACAGGCCTGTGAGGTCACATGACACGCCGATCAGACTTTATTCTTTTTGTTTCGTGTGTGTGTGTGTGTGTGTAAGAGAGAGAGATTTTGCCATTTTTTAAAAGGTGACTTTGCGGTTGGTTCCGGTCCATCCTCCTCCCTGTGCATGTCTATCTTTGTACACCCCCCCCCCCCAAAAAAAAACCCCAAACTCAACTCCAGCCGACACAAAGATCTCTGGCTCGCTCATGAACATTTGTACAGATATATATAAATATTTAAATTACTTTTCTTGTAGGCTTTCAACTATATATATGTTAAATCCCTACCTTCTAAAATGCTGGTGTTCAATAAAGACAGTTGCTATGTGTTCTACTATTTGCTGTGGTTTTTCATATGCTGCACAAACACACACACACACACACACACACACACACACACACACACACACACACACACGCACACACACACGGAACAGAGTTAAGCAGCAGCTTGGATCAAAGTCTGTGAGGTTGAATTATCCATAGGAGTTCACAGTGTTAGAATTATAAAAAGTCAGAGTTCCTTCTCTAATGTTGTGAAAAAACCTTCTATACCTACAGAAAAGTTCAAACACCTCCTTTGTAGGCACGAGCATGTGTGTGTTTTTTCTCAATTTCTACGACTTCTGTCAGGTTTCTCTCCTTATTTATATTTCAAAAAAAAAAAAAAGAAGAAGAAGGATGTGATGATAAAACGGAGCGAGGAGCCGCTGCCTGTTGGCGTCTTCATCCCGGGATGTGGGATCTATTTGCTCTTTAATATTCCAGTCATTTAAAAAAAAAAAAAAAAGAGGTCACACTCTCTGCAGAACACAACACATACCTGTAATCAGCCGGGATGCGTTCGGAGTGATGTCTGCGTCGGTTCAGCCTCAGGTGGGGGAATAATAGTGGTGTGAGAGGAGGAGGGGACTGGGATGCAGATTTCCAGTTTAGTCCCAGTTTACTGTTCCTGCTGGAACTAAATGATCGCAAAAGAATGTATGCTGACAGGTTAGATCTTCTTTCTTAACAAGCTTTATTGCACAAAGAGAAAATACAGTCTTACACGTGTAGTTTGGGGTTTTCCACGTCACATCCCGCCTCTAACCACCGGGGGGTGGGGGTGGGGGGTTGACTGACATTTTTCCAGGAAGTCCAACCCGATATAAAGTCGACAGGTAAGTTTTGTGCAGAACCAAAAAAAAAAAAGCATATTTTTTCTGACATTTACCAATGTCTGGATCCAAACTCAGGTGGGTCTGGTTCCAGGACTCCAGGAGGAAGAACCACCTGATCTGCGGAGGAAATAAACGCAGCAGAATGATGATGAGTTGTTGTGTGTGTGTGTGTGTGTGTGTGTGTGTGTGTGTGTGTGTGTGTGTGTGTGTGTGTGTGTGTGTGTGTGTGTGTGTGTGTGTGTGTGTGTGTGTGTGTGTGTGTGTGTGTGTGTGTGTGTGTGTGTGTGTGTGTGTGTGTTTGTGATTACACCCATGAAACCATGACAATGCACTTCAGATATTAACGCATGCAAACACACCTAGAACTGCATGCAGAGAACGCTCCCATTAATGCGGAAGAGAATTAACGCGTCTGTGGACTCAGAGGGTCGGTAACTCCTGCTGAATGAGACCAACACCATGAATACCAAACTCTGATAACTTCTAAGCCCCATTTCTACAAGCTCTGAAGCTTCTGCTCAGTCCCAGGAACACTGGAGTAGTCCTGATGGGTTCATTGACTCACCCTGCACAAATATGGACATCCAGGAATGGCCGCTCTCTGCTGCTTCCATGTGTTAGATGCTGAGAGGGAAGTGGATGTGGAGGTCATGCGTTATTTAATTATGCAGCATAATGGAGTTGAGCTGGCATGTTAGTGTTGACACAACTCTCATCTTAGGCTACATGCATGCAGAGTTCAGATGGAGTCGCTTCATCTTTCATTATCATCGAGGTCTAATGCATAGACTGTTAAATTACTGCACATGTTTATGGTTTTTATTTTTATTTTATTTAAAGAAGTCTTCAGTATGTACATATATATATGTGTGTGTGTGTGTATATATACACATTTATTTTTTTTAAAATATTTTTACAAGCTTAAGACGGATCCATGTTGACAGTTTATTAAATCAATGCTTTACTTTCTGCTGCCGTGTCCTCTGTCAGCAAACAGCTCTTGTTCGTGGTGTTCTAGTGCCGCCTGGTGGCCACTAGCGGAACTGCAACTTCCTTCCATGTGCACCAAAATTTTGCGTGTACGTTTTCAAACATATATTTCACAACCTAATTTTCAAACCTGTCTGCAGCAAAGTGGTCAATAACAGTTGATAAATCAGTTGATAGTAGACAATCTGTGTAATCATGACAAATATTACTTAATCAACTTTTCCTATTTTCTGTTGCTCAATTTCATAAAGTCATTTCTTAAGCTCCTGTCCCATTTATTTGAAAAAGAAAATGTCTTTAATCTGCAGAAACACACTGCAGTTCACTTTGCTGAGATAAAAATTGAGTAACTGGACCAAGGCTAACATAATACATCGTTTTTAATACTTTATAGTGTCCATGAGTCATTTTCTTCTGTTGTCAGTCAGCGCTCATCCTATATGTCACATATAATATGCCCTTAACTGTGGCTAAAAGCTTTGGTATAGGTTGAAATATAAAGTCGGAATCCAAATCTCTTGACTGACGCCCCAGCAAAAGATAAAAAGAGGCTGTTTTTGAAGTGATGGTTGGAAACAAAAAGCTGGGAGCTCACAGAGGCCTGTTCCTCTGAAATGTGTGTAATGTATGCTGATAAATCACATGTCAAAGCCCTGCAGGACAACCACAACCGTGCCTCCAGACTTCCAGACTGTTGGGACATCTGTCATTGCTGACAGTCATATGCCCTGCCATGTGTGTGTGTGTGTGTGTGTGAGAGAGAGAGAGAGAGAGAGAGAGAGAGAGACAGAACACGGGTGAATATTTGGCAGCGGGTCATTTCAGAGAACACGACAACAGCCATGGTCTTTAAACATTAATGACTGGGATCCTCTGTGAAAATGTTCTTTTTTTATTATTATTAATCATTAAACATTGAAGGCGCAGAAACAGACGCACAGACAGGAGTGTAGAGACACAACTACAACACGAAAGCTTTCATTTGAAGATAAACATTTTCATGTTGACTTTGCGGACCTTTTTCAATGCATAACGACAGTGTGAACATCAGAAATAACACGGAATGTGATCTTTTAATGCAGATTCAGCACACTTTCATTTGTAGTTCTGCGTCAGATTTATGTCTTCTTCCTGTTCCTGTGTGAACAATCTGCTCCTACTGCGCATGCTCACATTAGTTTGTCTCTGATGTAGGAGGTCAAACAGGGAGGATCGCAGGAGAAAGAAGTTGGAGACATCAAGGATGTGACTTTATGGGATAGAGGCTTCAATTTTCCCTTCTTGCTTCCTGATGTACTGTATCTCCATACTACTGGTTTGACATCGAAGTCAAGACATTAACGCCTGCAACACTTTTATTTAAGCAAATAAAGGTCTGACATATCACTGCCTCACGTCCTAAACCAGCTGGGACAGACTCCAGCTCCCAGTGACCCGACAAAGCAGATGAAGCGGTTGTAAAAATGAATGAATGAATGATCTTAAACTGGTTCTGAATATCTTTGTTCATTAAAACTCAGATTAATGATCACACTGATATCAAAAGTAGAAGGACGTTCTTTCTCTGCAGTCAAAAATTGAAAATCTAAAATTCACTCTGGCGTTTTGATTTAGAAACCAGAAGACGAAACAGGCTGTTTTAAGGATTGTGCATGTCTTATTTTTGGACACTAGGGGGCGCAGTTTACATACGCTTGGAGAAAAGTCTCATGGGGAAGAGTTGGTGGTTTGAATTGGATGACATGCATGACATCCGGTAATATTTTACTGATAATTTTTATTGAATTTATTCATGATTTCTGTCCTGTTTGTTTACAAGAGAAGACAAAATCGAACTTCACTTACATCACCTGTGAATCTTGTGTTGTATTTTAATAAGATTATCTTAAAAGAGCTGACGTGGATATAAAATGCCTGAAAGCATTAAATATAGAATAAACATTTATTGCAACACGGGTGAAGTCGGGTTAAAAACATCGGTCAAGTTAGGTTGCAAAATTATCAGCAACAAAAAGCACCTAGAGAACCAAAATAAGATATTCAGAATCACAAATGTGTGCCTTGATTTAATTATTTTTGGATGCTGCTGGGAACCACTGATGCAACCATCGTCACATAACTGTTCTTTGTGATGAAGTGCTGCTGGAACTCCCTCCTCCAACGAGGCCAACATTTTAAAGGAGTTTCCTCCTTTCCTCGCCGCATCCGTCAGGATATCTGTTTCTGTTGTGTGATTGTGCGGCAGTGACGTCACGCGGTCTGATCGTGCATGTAAATGTGCGGACAGGTGACACGAACATGAAAATAATCTGAATTATATATTCTGTTCCTCCACATTTTCAACCGGATGAACCTTCATGGAAGATGTCAGACGAGCCTGACTCTCCTGTCCACCTCCAGCGATGACCACGGATAGACCAAGAGATACCTGGAAACCAATAACTTACACTGAAAGTTTATTTTAATATACTGATATATATATATATGGTTATATCAGAATTAAAATCCTTATCTTGTCAAACATTAAACAGACAAAAAAAAAACTGGAATAAAATGAGAGCGGATTACATTTTGTTTTTATGAAATAAACCTCCTGTCTGCTGATTCCACCCATTCATTATTCATGGAATCACATCATAACATATGAATGAAAGATGCGTCTCATTCGAAATGAGCGGCTTCCAAATCCTTAACCACCCCGAGTGAGAGACACAAGAGGGACCTGGTTGGTGGTGCTTTTATTTTGGAAATCACGCAGATGCGTAATAAATGAAACAAGGACTATTTTATTTATTTATTTATTTATTTGTTTGTTTGCTGCTGGTGTTCGTGCGTGGATCAGCCTCGCTGCTGTCAAAGAGCCCCGCAGGTCTTCTTAACAGCGGAGCTTCGCAGGAGTCGACCATTCACAAAGCCTGTGGAGGGCGGTGAGAGGGAGAGAGAGAGGGAGAGGGAGAGAGAGAGGGAGAGAGGGAGAGAGGGAGATGAAACATCCCTTCCTCACTTGGTTGCATTCGGTTTACCGACACCGGAGAAGCGACCATGCTGTGGAAACTAGTTGAGAATGTGAAGTATGAAGATATTTATGAGGTAACGTTTCCGTCCACGTGTTTGTGTGTGAAGGAGAGACTCATTAGGCAGCATTTCAAGGCTTTAATGAAGTTTTTGACATTGTGAAGAGAGGTGTGTGGTGTGTGTGTGTGTGTGCGTGTGTGTGGGGGGGTTCTTCTGGAGGTTGGAGGCCTGTTGTTCTATGATGTGATGGTTGCTCATATCAACTGGAGGATGTGTCGCCACATCACATTTATTTCAACAAAAAATTTGTGCTATTTTTAAACTCCCTGCAGTCGTTTTTGTTCTGACAATGGAGTCAATTCTCTAACAGGAACACAGGGTATAAAAATGATAGTACGCGTTTCCATTTTTATATTTCTAGAATTTTAGTATCGTGTAAATGCTGAAAAATTAAATCCTAAACGTATGGACTAATTTCTGTAAATTTGGAAATTGACCGATGGCCATGCCAAAAAAAAAAAAAAGAAAGTCTATTAAAATAATCGATTAAGAAATGAACAAGTTTCAGATCTTAAACAGCAGAACGGAGCTGGGTCAGATGAGGTTCATGTTAATCATCTGGCTTTCATCCAGGACAATAATTTTTAAAAATGAGCGAGGAGGGAGGGGAGGGTGGGGTGGGGGTGGGGGGGTCGAGAAGGAGAAATACCGCCGTACGCGGGGGCGAAAAGCTGCTCTGAATGGGCTCCAGCACAAAGCAGGCGAAGAAAAGGGCAACTTGCGAGGGCCCCCTCGGCTCATCCCGGTGGGAGAGCCTCGTCTCCCGCCGCACATGGCTTTTCTCCCACGGCGTGAGGGAGAGAGGGGGGGGGGAGCTGTGAGGTTGTTAAACAAGTCGTCCAATAGGGCCAAGAGGGGCCCCTGTTTGGCCGACAATGTGAAGCGTAATCGCTTCTTTTGACTTGTGACACACGCGAGTCCTGCGTGCGCCCTGGAGTGTGTGTGGAGTGTTTCAGTGGGCAGATAAAGGACATGTGCAGCACATCAAGAGTGTTTGTGTTGGAAGGCTTCAGTTTAAATCGCTCTAAAACGGAAGATGCGCCTGTGCGTAAAAGTGACCTGATCCTCGCTACGGAGGAAGCGTAAATGCCTTTACGTTTGCGCAATGTTTGTATCTGATGGAGGAGAAAACACCTTGACCCCGACGGTGATCACGCTAGACTAAAAGTGTTATTCACCAACTTAAATCGTGTGTGTTTTACCGTCAAAGTCTGTTTGTGCAGAAATAATTCACGCGAAGTGTCTCCAAAAGGCGCGATCTCCCTGCGTCAGATTATACCCGGAAATACCCCCCCCAGAGTGTGGATTTTTTTTTTTTTTTATGATGAGGAATTCCTCACGGGTCCTGCTCACCCTGTTCCCCTTTTCTCCTGCGACAGAGACTACTCTCTCCATCTCCTGCTGTTCGCGCGTCGTTTCGGCTCTCCGTGGAATTTTTAAAAACGTCACTCAGGGTTGCGCGGGAGGCTTCACGCTCCATATGTCGCCAGTCCCTCGCCTTGCGCACATTAATATTCCTGTAAGTCTCAGTCATGAATAACAATTACACCGTGTACCGGGGGTAGAGGCGGGAGCTCCGTGTTCACACTTAGAGCGGTTGCAGCTCCGGGCGGAGGAAGGATCAGGATGGAGATGTAGACCAGGCCCTACGTGCAAGATATTAACTGGAAGTTTGTTTTTTTTTAAAAACCTGGAACGAGTTTGGCTATCTCGACCAGAAAAGCTCTTTTCCCCCCCGTCCTGCTGTGTTACGGTGAGACGCGCTTGTGACGCCAAAGGAGGGTTTACAGATGTTGGTTCATTCCTACTCCGCTGCGGTGAGTTGTCTTCCCTCACAATCTATTTGAGCAGATGGTGAATGGGCACATTTTGCTAAGAGGTGTGAGTCATTTCAAAACCAAAACTATCAAATTTTCCTCCGGGTCCGATTTATTTCCAGGAAAAATGTGCTTATTTTTGAGACATTTCAGCGCGAGTTGGGCTTTAGCGATTAAACGCATCAAGGCCTCCATATGGGTTCATTTTGTTAAAATGTGCTCCTTATTCTATGAGTGTTGACGTTTTTTCTTCTTCTTCGCCTTCCTCAAGGACCGACATGACGGTGTTTCGAGCCACAGCTCACGCCTGTCCCAGCTGGGTTCGGTATCTCACGCTGGACCCTACTCCAGCGCGCCACCGCTGTCTCATGCGCCCTCTTCGGATTTCCAGCCTCCGTACTTTCCGCCGCCCTACCAGCCGCTCGCTCACTACCAGAGCCAGGACCCGTACTCCCACGTCAGCGACCCTTACTCCCTGAACTCCCTGCACCAGAGCCAACAGGGCGCATGGGGGGCGAGGCAACGGCAGGACGTCACCGGGGAGCGCATGGATGGCTCCGCTCTTCTGGCGCAGCCTCGGGCCTCGTTGCCTCAGCTGTCCGGGCTGGAGCCACGGCGGGATTACGGTGGCGTTCGGCGGCCTGACGTGCTGCTGCACTCCGCTCACCACGGACTGGAGCCCGGTATGGGAGACGGACTGCTCCACGGGCTCCACGGCATGGAGGATGTTCAGGTTGGTCCAAGATCTCAGCTGGCAGAGGGAAATTTACAAAAGCTTGGAATTTTACTTTTTTTTTTTTTTTTTTAAATTTGCTTGATTATCCAACAGTTATTTTAAGGAAGTTTGTGTGTTGATGGAGAACGACTTTAGTCAGGAGGAAACAAAAATAACACTGCAGTTAAATTATGATTTATGTTATCTTTAAAAATCACAATGGTGGATATAAAATATAATGTATAATAATGATAAAATAATGATAAAATAATGACATTAAAGCCGGAAGTGAAAGACATCCACCGCAACTTTTGCCTGACCAAAATAATCTTGGCTGACAATTATTAAATTAAAATCCTTCCATATATTTTTGGAAGTGAAAGGAATTGATAATTGATTAGTGATCATTGGTAGCTTTGGCCTTCATTGTTACCGTGACTGATAGCTGAGGTCAGTGAACTCGGAGCAGCTCCTTCGGGGCAGCTGGAGCCTGAATGGCCCCCGGCTGAACCAAAGTGTCCACAGACCTGAGAACACGGAAATGTTTTTATGTTCATTTAAATGAACGCGCTTTTACTGCCATGTTGACTAAGTTCATAAAAAACGAAGTCTGAATGTGTTTAATATTTTATTTTTTAAAAAATATTATTTTATTATTGTTGTGTCGTTATAATTGAATGAATACATTTCTAAGGTGTTATTTTTGTTTTACTAGATGATACGGATGTTTTTTTGTGCGTTTTGTCCCATCTAAGGTTTAATAGTCGGTAGGATTTCATCTGCTTCTCGTTCCCCCTCAGGCCATCACCATCTCGAATTATTTGCCATTTAACCTCCACAATAGACTCTAATTTCTGGCCTTCCGCGTTCGTGTCACGCATTTATTAACCCCGCATGAATTTGTTTTTCTTGTTTTTTTTCTTCTTTTTATAGCAGCGTGCAGGAACATCAAGTCTATTTAACAAGTAATTATTCTCGCGGATTGATGAATGACTTTTCATGAACGAGGCTTTTAAATTTGGGGAGAATATACGAGCCACGTCGTGATGAATAAAACAGACGATGGATTATAAAGCTGATTTGTTTGCCGCGTCTGTTTTTAGATGAATCTTTCAAGATGGGATTGAATTTAAGGGAAAAAAAATTCCAAACATGTTTTATGTTCATATTAATCTTTTTCTCTGTGATGAAATTACGGATCCGTGAACTGACTATAATAATATTTAGTGTGTGTGTTTTTTTTATTTTATCAAGACAATTGAAGACGCCAACGGAACCAACATCCTGGATCAATCAGTAATTAAGAAAGGTATGAACACACACACACACACACACACACACACACACACACACACACACACACACACACACACACACACACACACACACACACACACACACACACACACACACACCTGTCTGTCCTCTATATGCATCAGCATAATGTTATAAAAATTAAATGTTAATACAAGAATAAAATGTCTTTAACTTCACATTTTATTCCGACATCTTTTCTGAGATTGTTAATAGTGAGGTGATAAATAATTCAAGTTATAACTTCTACCGTTAAATAAATTACTTTTGTGTGCTTAAGAATTTTTAGGATTCATGGGATGTAAAACTACAATCACACTCTTATTGGGTTCTTGACGAGGCGCTGCTTATTTAGACATTTTGGACTAATAAACGGAACTAAGGCATTCCTTGTCTTTTGTGGTATAAAATGAGGAGCGTTAACGATCCCCGCGTCTTGACTGGCAGGCAGTGTGTGGCTGACAGGCTGCCAGGCTCTCGCCCTGATGATGTGCGGTGATTTAGTTACGGGGTGTTGAGTGACTGAGCTCCCCGCGGGGCATTTAAGCCGCTGATGTAATAAATGGCAGCGCTCACGGAGATGTCGTGAGCTCGTTTAGAGCTAATCTGCGGTATTATCCCCCGCGGAGCCATCAAACCCGCCTCACGCCGGACGCGGATCACGCACTGCACAAGGATGGCTCCTTTTTTTTTTTTTTTTTTTTTTTTTGCGCCATCACGGCGCGGGGATGAGGGAACACTTGAGTGCTGCTGGTGGGAGTTAAACCGGCCGTGCAGAAGAGACAGGGAGGTGGTTAATGCGATGTGAGAGCGCGAGCCAATCAACAATCGATAATACAATAATGGGAATGTCGCGGGACATTAAATAACAGCAAATGCCCGGTGCGTGGGCGCGTCATTAGGCTGGGGCCGCCCTCTGCGCGCAAGTTTTATTATAAGAGTTTTATTATAGGAGAACCACTCAAGTCCTCTTTCCGTTTCCTCTTCCTCTTTCTGTTTCCTCTTCCTCTTCCAGTCCCCATGCCACCGAAGAACATGGGATCCCTGATGCTCGGAAAGGACGGGCTGATCGGTGGTGTGACCGTGAACATCAACGAGGTGTTCTGCTCGGTACCGGGCCGCCTGTCGCTGCTCAGCTCGACCTCCAAGTACAAAGTGACCGTCGGGGAGGTGCAGAGGAGACTGTCTCCGCCCGAGTGCCTCAACGCCTCCCTGCTGGGGGGCGTGTTGAGAAGGTGACCGCAGCATCCTCCTCCCGGAGCGCGTCGTTCACGAATCACGTCCGTTAATTAAATGGTTGGGCCGGATTGACATGGAACAAAACATCTGCAGAATTAGCGTTTATTTAGTTTAGGCTTTTAAAGGAATTCTAAATGAGAGGTTTCATAGACATTTTAGAATAATTTTAAATTTAAAATATTAAAATGATTTTTTATTTTTTTTTTCATTTGTTTCCACAGAGCAAAATCTAAAAACGGTGGGAAATGTCTGAGAGAAAAACTGGAGAAGATTGGACTCAATCTACCTGCTGGGAGGCGTAAAGCTGCCAACGTCACGTTGCTAACGTCTCTGGTGGAAGGTGAATGATTGAGCATCCAAGGAAATTATAGACACCAAATATTTTATTATTTATCTTGCCTCCCTTTGGGGATGATGGGGCATGACAGTTGTTATGAAACTGATCAGCCTGTAGACTGTAAAGGTCATGACCCCACAAGCCTGACAATAAAAAGCCTGTAACCAGAGCACGGCTTAGACAGCTTCATGTCAGTGATATACATTTTTATAAGGTATTGATCAAGTAGATAGAGTTATTATATTCTAATAAATACAGATTTTATTCAAGGCTGAAGTTTGGCTGGTGTGGAAGCAGCATGGCCCATCCATCTTGTATTTTATTATAATCCTTTTATTTAAATCCACACAAATCAGGTCTTATGTTCATTTCAAGAGCATAATCTTTTAATTTTACATTTAAAAAAAGTTTGCTTTTGGTTCCTTTTGGTTTGTCATTTTCTTTCCTTACTTTCCATTTACTTTTAAATTGAATCCAGTCCACACTTCCTCACCCCCCGCCCCACAATATCACTTATTATTTTTTAATATGCATAAATAATGATGGTTATTTAAACTTACATCTAGTTTTCAGTCAGAATGATCACTTGCTGTCGTTTTTGCATCAGCTAAGGTGACAACATTGCAGGGATATTAAACAATAAAAGGCAAAAACTGGAGAGACCAGAATATCCATCTTAATATTTACATTCTCTGTAGGTTATATCACTGTTCCTGTGACTAAACCCATAACCCTCCCCCAGGTGAAGCGGTCCACCTGGCCCGGGATTTCGGTTACATCTGTGAGACGGAGTTTCCCACCAAAGCCGTGAGCGAGTACCTCAACCGGCAGCACGCGGACCCCAATGAGCTGCACACACGGAAAAACATGCTGCTGGCGACAAAGTGAGTTTGATGGAGCGTTTGATTAGATTCTTTTCCCTCCTAGTCTTTATAGAGCGTCATAGAATATAGAACACGCGTCTGCAGCGAGGGGGTGGGGGGTACCAGCAGAAATGATATTATGTTCTTAAATTTGGAATGAAAAGATCAGGATCCCAAGTTTGACAAATAATCCAGTCAGTTTCAGGTATTTATGCTCCTAACACGTCACACCCGTCACACACTGACGGTCTAAAAGCACTACATTTTAAAGATTTAGTTCCTTGACATTGTTTTTTAAATATTTGATTTGAATTCCATAACTTTTAGCACAAGTGGGTTGAAAAAAAATATGTTTCTGATGAATGAATGTGTTGTGAAATGAAACCTTCTTCTTTCCCGGAGGCCCCTGTGGCCCCTCTCTAAGAGCCCTTCCCCAGGGGTGCAAATTGCTCCCATCCTCTGTGGTCTACTCCATATCACACATTGACACACATGACGCTGACATTTGTAAAGAAGAGCGAGATTTTCTTAATGAAAGGCCTCAAACTCTGTGATCTAACCTGCGGCGAAAACAACTCTTGGAGGAGGCGTCACACTGGAGAATCAAGCCGGTGAAAATCGGTTCAGACGTTTAAGGGACGGGTACAAAATCAGCAATCAGACACTGACAAATAAAAGCAGCGAGGCGTTATACTTTTCACCTTCTGATTGCAATAAAATATATATTTCAATATTGTCATGCATGTTCTGCGATCATTTGCATCCTTACAAGCGGCAAATTGCGCGGAATAACCTTTAACTCTGGCGCACACGGGGCTTATTTGATGCTGGACGCTTTAACGTGACCTATGCAGCTCGCAGACATTATGATATACGGGTTCCTGCCGTCTTGTTTGATCTGTGCTTCTGGTGTCGGCGCCGATCCGTTTAACAGACGCTCCCCAGAAGTTACTTATATTAATCCATTTTTATGGCCCTTTAAACTGTGGAATTGAATCAGGGGATCTTGATTACCTTTGGCAAAAACGTAGATTCCTGTAGAAACCAACCAGGATAGCGCTGTTGGTTTGAGCTGTTAAAAAATTCACATTCAATTACTTTAGATTCACGCCTATTTCTCACCTTTCCGTGCAAAAAAAAAAAAAGAATGTCCATTTATTCTCTTGGATATTCTAGACGTAAAGGTTGTGAGCTGCAAACCCGGGATCGCAGGTAGCTGCAGGATGCTTGTATTTTTAGCTTGCATAAATAGCGTTTCAGCCGGCCTGCGCTGCATTAACCATCTGCCCGCGTGCATCCCGATGTCCTCGGTGCGTAACGGTGCGTTTGGGCGGTGGATGTTTGATGCTCAGATTCAAACCTGTTCCAATACTGTGTGTTGGTTGGTGCTCGCCTGTTAGAAATTCATTATTTAGCAGTGAAGTGTTTCAAGTCATCAGAAAACAACAGCGAGAGCCTTGAGTGTTGCCCGAGGTGGCGGCTTCTCCTCTCTCTACTCCCCTAACCCCAGCTGGGCTCGGCCTGCACAGCCTGTCACTCATTTGCTGTAGCTCTGCCCTTAGGCCGCTGTGTGTGTGTGTTTGTGGTGGTGTGTGTGTGTGTGTGTGTGGTGGAGGTGGTGGAAGGGGATCTGAGGGAGGGAGACAGACAGAAAGAGAGGTCTCTTGAATATAAAATGTGGGACTAAAACCGGAGGCCTTTGCTAAAATTTAACGAGGAGAAGGTGAAAACTGGATTTTCTTTTAGCGTTAAATTTTACACATTCCATCTAAATTTTTTTTTTTTAAAAAAAGCCTTGAATTATTATACGTTATTTACTTAGCATAGAGGCCTCTAGATGCAGAGTTGTCTCTCCGGTTGGTATGAATCTTGTATTTCTGGATGCATCTTGTATTAGAGATATTTCAATTCCTAAAAAAAAAAAAAAAAAAGAATCAAGAAGTTCACTTTGTTTGTTTCCCAAAATCTCTCAAAAAAGAAAAAAGAATAATCGAACGAATGAAACAGAAGTAAAATGAAGTTCATCTGATCACCACTGTAACGTTAGGAGCCTTGAACGTCATCTGAAGGGGTTGAAAATGTATATATTTTTTAAAACAGGATGAAAACTATTAATTGAGGACTGATTATGTTGCACACGCTCTCCTCGTCTTCCTCCCTATGGAGCTACCAGACCGTGTCACGACTTTATCTTTAAAATTACGATAATTTGTATTTGCACTGTATTTATCTGCTAAAATTCTGCAGAAGTGTCTTGATGTTCTTGTCTTGGCTGCAGACGACTTTGTGATGTTTTTGTCTGTGCATGATTTTGAAATAGCTTCTGTAGAAACATGTTGAACAATATCTGTTGTGTGTGTGTGTGTGTGTGTGTGTGTGTGTGTGTGTGTGTCCCCCCTGCAGACAGCTGTGTAAGGAGTTCTCCGACCTGCTGGCCCAGGACAGGACTCCCTTAGGCAACTCGCGGCCCAGCTCCATCCTGGAGCCCGGCATCCAGAGCTGCCTCTCCCACTTCTCCTTCATCACACACGGCTTCGGCTCGCCCGCCATCTGCGCCGCGCTCACCACCCTCCAGAACTACCTCACCGAGGCTCTCAAAGGACTTGACAAGATGTTTCTCAACAACCCCCCCAACAACCGGCACGGCGGCGACGGCAACAAGGGCGGCGACAAAGAGGAGAAGCAGAGAAAATGAAGCGCGGGGTGGGGGGGGGGAGAGAAGGAGATGAGGGGTCGAACAGGATGGGGGGGGGGAGGGCAGACAAACGGAACCGCCACCGTTACTTCTAGCTTTACGCCGCTGCTGCTGACCTGCCTCACACGGGGGCCGAGGTGGAGGAGGAAGAGGAGGAGGAAGGCTTGTTAGAGAGGGGGAAAAGCAGAGGGAGACACCCGTGGGCCAGAGTCAGAGAGCACAGAGGGATTTCATGTGTGTTACGTTCTTTTCATTCCCCCGAGGACATGGTGGTTACTGTATTACATCCATTTTGCTCCCCCTGCCTGCATCCTGAGACTGAGATGCTGTGAGCAGCCGACAAACAACATCCTGTGTGTGTGTGTGTGTGTGTGTGTGTGTGTGTGTGTGTGAGAGTGTGTGTCTTCACACAGACAAAGCATTGTGGGTGATTGAGCATCATATCTATGAAACAGGTTTGTCTGGTTCCTGAACCCGAGTGTGTGTGTGTGTGTGTGTGTGTGTGTGTGGGGGGGGGGGGGCATTAATTTATGTGTGTAAATATTTATTTATATTAATTTAAATGAATGGTTGTGTAAATAGGTGCACCAGTAGGCCTATTTATCTTTGTGAGCCGGCAGTGGGGGTGAGGGGGTGGGTGAGGGAGGGGGCAGGATTCATCCAGTGTTTTTCTGTTCTTATAGAGCTGTTGTCATGGTGCTGATGATGATGATGATGATGATGATGATGATGATGGGTAGACAAGCTTCTAATTGTCCAGTGATTTCATTTCTATCACACTGATAATAAACCATGTGTTTTATTATTGGAGGTGTGAAGCACGAGCCTTTTCTGTGAGGGAATTCTCCCACTGAGGGTCGTGGGTCAGTTCCATTCGTGTAAAAAAAAAAAAAAAAAAAAAGTGAAACGTGACGGTTGATGTCGGGGGGATTCGCCTCATTTAGCAAAATCTTGTTTAACACCTTTGAGTGGAATTGCTCACACGCCGGGAAATTAGACTCGGATTGACCCAAAAACTCATCTGACATTCGTTGCGGTGCTTCGGATCAACAGGGACGTTCATTCTGACTGAAATGCATTGCGAGCTAGTGTTTCCAAACCGTGCGGCGTGATTAGAGGGAGGGCGTTCACAGCTGCAGTTAACCTTCCTCTCTCCTCTGCTATAGAGGCGCAGCGCTGGTTCAGTCTAGTCTGACTCACTGATCCTCCATCTGGCTCAGATGTTTAGAAGCTCTAAAATATCAGCCTTGTTCTGCTGAGTGTTTTCTGTGGCGCTGAAGCAGCAGACAGATGAATGGTTACAGCTTTTCTTCCATCCATTCCTTCCATCCATTTCCTGTCAGCTATATAATAATTACTAAAGTCCCATCACCAAGGTTAGCACTGACTTGATTTAGGGTTTTGATCATCATCCTTGTTATTAATTAAGAAACTGGCAATATATTACAGCATATTTTATTAAATTAAAACAAATCAATTTAAATTTGTAATGGTGGAACTAGAATCAGTATTTCAGATGAAAGCAGCTTAAACAGTACCTTGTACGCCAGGTATGAAGTAGTCATTATTTGTGTGTTGAGGTTTTATCTCGGCCTTTATCTGTCTGCAGAGAGGAAATACGATGTCACCAGAAATGGTGACATTAAAAAAAACAATAACACCTCTTAACCTTCTGTCTTAAATCTGACACAGATTTAAAGCATGAAAACATGGAGTCACACTAATGTTGATTATTAAATGCTAATGTTATCAGTTTTAAAAAAATGTTAAAAATATGTATATATCATTTTATATATATATATATATATATATATATATATATATATATATATAAAATGAAAATTACATTTTCAAACCTTAATCGTCACAAAATAATAATATGACACCTATAGCAGCTTCGTGTGGTTTAAAACAGGAAGTTGAAGTTTATTGCCAGGCCTCTGATATGAACACACACCGTGATGGATACCGTCTTATTCCAGGGAGATAATTGGCTGTATTTTCTTACCGGTGCGCCCCTTGCGCTCTTCTCTCTCTCTCGCGCGCGGGGGGAATAGAATCGTGCCTCGCGGGCCCGCATCTGCAGCGGGGATCCACCGCCGCTGCGCTAATGACGGGGAGCGGAGAGCAGGGAGAGACGGAGGAGGAGGAAGGATAATGAGAAAGGAGAAAGAAAATAGGAGAGAGAGAAAGTGTCCCGCGGGCTCAGTGTGGCCCGTGGAGTGGAACGCCGCGTGACGCAGGTGCAGAGTTCAGCACCCGCGAGCCATTCCCGCCCCACAAAGACGGGAAGCTGCCGAGGATCACGAGCTCCTGTGACAGGTTGGCCGGAACAATGAACGCACGAGCCAAAAACAACAACAACAACAACAACAACAAAAAACAGGAAGAGAAACCTGAGTGACATCATCAGTATATACCAAAAAAATAATAATAAGGCATTAATTTTAAAATTAGTGAAATTTTAATGTTGGTCTGTTTTTGAATCATTCAAACTGATAGGAATATTAGTCAATCAAATCCTGGAGGATAGGAATAAAAATGGTCTTTAACGTTTTTCTGTTTCTTTTATGACAGGAAATGAAATATGTATTGATATATAATAGAAAAGAGGATCAAGCTGACATGAAGTACCTGAGAAAATGATTTACAGTGCAAACCTCCCCAGCTCGCAACAAATCAGTGGTTTAGAGAGGATAATTTTTTTTTTTTTTACTTACTCAATACAGCAGTGAATAAATATATATTTAGTATGATTCAGATGAAAATGCAGTATTTTATTTTACAATTTACTGTCTGTCTTGTTTTCATGCTGACGCTACATGATATTTCTGAAGCTTTGGGGTCTACTCTAGAATATAAAGTTAAATCCAGTGGATTTAAACTATATTTAGCTTCACGTATCATCAAAGTTTATCCAAAATGCAAAGCTGATCCTAGCCACAAATACGAGGAATTAATGTCTCAGAAGTTGTAATTTTTGTGGGTAACTTTTAGAGCAATTAGTTTGTCTTGGATTTATTTTTTTCCTGATAAATAACTTGTCATTTAAACCTAAGCTCTGTGAAATAATAATTAAAATAATTTCAGTA